>NW_007257567.1:94389-103659 GCF_000164805.1 Carlito syrichta
GCAGCATTGTTCACAATAGCAAGAACCTGGAAACAACCATGCTGCCCATCAAAAGAGGACTGGATTAAAAAAATGTGGTACATATACACGATAGAATACTACGCAGCCATAAAAAAGAACAAAATCATGAATTTCACAGCAACCTGGATGGAACTAGAGTCTATAATACTGAGTGACCTCTCACAGAAACAAAGATCTGAGTTTCACATATTCTCACTCATATAGTGGACCTTGAACATTCAACGTAATACTATAAGAAAATGACTGATAGTGGTGGGAAACTATGGGGGGGGAGAGAGATGGGATTAACGGTAGTAAATATCTATCTGGAGACAGGGAGACACCTCTTATCAACAAGGGTGCCTGAATGAAGCATATTTGTATACCTAACCCTTAACTGTACCCCACAATATCATAATAAAAAATATTGATTATAAAAAAGTTTTGTCTTTCAACTATGTTTATTTTTATGACAATTTCAGGGCCTGTCACATAGAAATACTGCTGCAGTTAAGAGTTGTGGACAAATAGAGATTTCCCAGGAATTTGCACATTTTATCAAATAACCAATATAGCATCCATCTTGGTTACCTAACTAAAGGAGTGACATTGATAAAAGACAGAAAGAGATCATCTAAACTCAATAATCTAATAGTCCTCTCAGTTAGTTTCCTATAGCTCTCTTCCTTTAAAAAGAAAATATGTCAGTATGCTGTAAATAGCAGTGAATTTTTGCTTGCATTAATTTACTTTCATAGTCTATTTCCTTTGTGTGTGTTGGAGTCTCATTCTGTCACCCAGGCTGGAGTGCAGCGGCACACTCAGGGCCACCTCGGCGTCAACCTGCTGGGCCCCAGCGATCCTTCAACCTCTGCTGGAACTACAGGCACATGCTACCACACCTGGTTATTTATTTATTTATTTATTTCAATTTTTGATCGTAGTGACTAGGTCTTGCCAAGTTGTGTAGGCTGGTCTCAAACCCACGTACTCAGGCAATCCACTTTCCTCAGCCTTCCAAAGTGCTAGGATTACAGGTTGAGCCACCAAGCCTGGCCTGTCTTACTTGTTAAAAGTAATATTTGTTAGCCACAATATGAACTTGACAAAGTATCTTTTCGTTATATTAGCTTGGGTTGGTGATTTTGGCCTAATTTTTCTAATTTAATTGATGACCAAAAGTAAAAATCATAGGCTTTGTTTTCTATAAAATGTTTTTATTAAACCGATTTTTAAATGTTTTTATGAGCTGTGGTTTTGTTTAAGAATTTTAATTTTGCAAATTTAAATTTACTTCACAGTATTGGTTACCCTTCTGTTGCATGTTTAACAGATCATCACAGGAGAACAACAATTTATGTGTCATTGAAGTGGTTCATTGCTGTTTCCCTGCACAGGTTGTTCAAAACTAAGTTATATATTGGCGTGTGATTAAGCTAAAATCAGCATAAATTTTATTTCTTTTTGTGTTTTTTTTTTTTTTTGAGTTGGAGTCTCACTCTGTCGCCCAGACTGGAGTGCAGTGGCCGCTCCCGGTCACCGCAGCCTCAACCTGCTGGGCTCGGGCGATCCTTCCACCTCAGCCTTCCAAGTAGTTGGAACTACAGGTGCACACTACCACGCCCAGCTAATTTTTGATTTATTGTAGAGATGAAGTCATTGCCAGTTTTTTTTAAAGGAATCAATAGAAAAAATGCTCCTTTGTAAAAAATAAAGACTCACAAATGGTACTACCTGCAAAAAATATATAATGGTCTGTCAGTTAACGATAGTTAGAAATCACCACCATTGCTGAACATCATTACATGATTAGAGCCCCATAAGTCAAGGAAAAGTCTTTGTCTACTATTTGTTTGGTTTTGGTTTTTAGAAAAGGTTTCTTTTTCTAGAACTTTCTGTTTGAAAATTAATCTCTTTGAAATGTGTATATGAAAAGATCTTAAGTACCAAATCCTATTGAGTCCTCTCTCTGAGTACTGTTTTCCTCCTCTGCCTGTCAAAAAATGATTTTTTTAAAGGATCAAATCATATAATGCCTATAAAAATGCTGTCTTCATTGTGTCATTTGGTGCTTATATGCTGTAAAGTTGTGAGTAGCGGCTAAACAAATTTACAGTTCAAAATTTTTAAACATAAAACCATTAGACTTACCACTGATAAATTCTACTCCTAAATATTTTAATGCCTTTATGGTTGTTACTTACAGAAACTGCTCTCTGAGAGGAAGATCAGTTCTTTTATTTTTCCCTTCATACAACTAACTGAATACCACTGCCACCATGCTGGTCAAAAGAAAACAGGCTTCCTGTCCATTCATTTCCTAGAATGAAAGGAAACTATAAACGAAAGAATGAATGAAAGTTCCTTTGTAAAATAGTAGCGCTGAACTATATCCTAGTCATACAAATAGTTTTCTGGTACGAGGGTGTTGGTAAAAAAAATTGAACAAGTTCCCGGGATATATATACATTTAGCAAGTCTGGCTTTCACCTTTTAGTTTAGTTATTTGTATGATTCAGTCACTGTGGGAGTACCTCACTCTTAGCTTCAAGCCCCTTTGCATGAGAGGTGCACTATTATGATACTCTTAACTAAATCACTGCCACAGCCACTACTCAAATTCAGATCTTAGAAAGAGAAGGCAAGAGAAGAAAGGAGGAAGGAAAGACCCTATTTTTCTGTTTATGGCAGGCCTCGCCTGCATAGTGCCAGCCTATTATCTGAGGTTGAGTCTGTATGCATTGTACACTCTAGGCTTAAATTCAGCTTATTCTTAAACTCCGATTCCTTGCATGACTGTGTCCTTATTCGTCCGTATTCATCTAGAACTTCTGTAAAATGATTTCTTTGAACTCACTCTGATACTTTATAGTCTGAATCATTTTCCCTAGGCTATTCATGAGTTCAAATGAAGTAGGCCACCTTTTGAATGAGAGTTTTAAAAGAACTCAAATAATTAGATATTTAAAAATTTTTAAAAATGAAATTATTTCAGTCATCTAGCCCTCCTTCCTTTAGCAACAACCTAGAATGAAAACAAAATATCCATGCTGTCCTCGCTCAATCTTTACTCATGTCACTCAGCCTGTCCTGTAAAATTGATATAATTGATGAGTGACAGAAATATATGAATCATACCTAAATTAGGTAGTAAAACAATAATAGACTATAAAGTTAAAATTAGACTTCTCTTTATGATGCGATTCACTTCTCCATAAAAAGCAGCTTCTATAGTGCAAAGTAGAAATTCATGTAAACCTTCAAATTTTTGTAGAACATTTGGCCTCTATGATACATAGACCAATAACTCTTTGAACAGTAAACAGTTCAACTTTTTTTCAGAAAAAATAGAATTAGTTACTAGACTAATTAGTTACTAGTTCCGGTTTTATTTAATTATTGATACTATCTGCATTTATATCTGTAATCTTTTCCTTTTGATTTAAGGCATATCAAAGTCATACACTATGATCATTGTACTTTGTTCTCAGATGCCATCCACTCTGAGATATTCTGACCACTATTTCTTCAGTCTGACTAGAACTGGCCTTATTGATCAAAGGTGAACTTTCTCTAAATCAGTTCAAGTATAACAGACTCTCAACAATTCTCCTTTGGTGGTTCACAAGTTACAAACGTGTTCTAAACTTAGTCAATTTCATCCAAGTATTTTTTTTTTCCATCATGAAGTATCTACATCTGTATCTATACTACACGCAGTGCCTTTAGGAGAACAGATATTCAGCTTTCTCTTGTCCGCAGTCACAATCTTATTAGATTTTATATCGAGCAAGATGGTTGTATAAGCTAATTATTCTTTTTCAATTAACTAAGGCTTTGTTTTGGATTACAGTTATTTCAAAGTTATTACTTACTTTGTTTAAGGACAGCTTAAAGCAAACACAATTGATATTATTTCTCAAACGAATAATATATTTATAAAGCTTTTCCTACAGATGTCAACAGTGCTGCTGCCACTTTCAAAAACTATTCTTTAAAGTTTATACATTTATGTACATTGTTAATTGAGAAGATAGACTTTCTTGCTTGGGGATTAGTTGCTCTATTTAATAAAGATAAGTATATGAAAACAGAAATGATGAAGCGAGACCTACTCACCTCATTAAATTTCTGTAAAATATTAGTGGGAAAAAATGATGCTTTCAAGAATTTTTATTCCTGCAAAAATAGAGAATGAGTACCAATGTATATATTTCTGTGGACAGAGAGAAAGAAAATGGGAGGATGATGGAAATATTTACAATTGACTACTTTTCATTTTTTTATAATAAGAAAATGTGTCTTTTATTTATTCTGTTTACTAACATTTATATTTAGTTGAAAACACTACCTTAAAGACATAGAGAATCTGCTTACCACTCAGGATTGTCTTAGAATTTTGAACTTTTTTTTTGTCATTTTTCCTTCTTCAATTCTCATAGAAACTGGAAAATGAATTTTGATTTCTTTTCAATGCTAATGGACTTATTTTTTCACTGTTGGATTCTCTTTTGTTTGCTTGCCTGTGCTTTTGTTAAAGAGAAGACAGGATGACTTGGACCAGACGTGTGGGTGATTGCTAGATAAAGAAATCTAAGGCAATTCAAATTCAGACTGTGTATTCACTTGCTGATTTCTTGACAAAATATAAGCCTGATTTTATGAAGAGAAAAGAGAAAAATAATGACCACATAGGGATATGAGTATAGGTTGAGATACTTTGGCTTTTAAACCAAGAACATAGCTTAAAATATGTGTTTATATATTTGTGTGTCAAAGAAAAGAATGAGTTAATTTGTGTTCTTTCTCAGACAACAACAACAGTGCTGTACAGATCTACTTGTCATTTAATTTCATCGAAGGAATGTATTTTTTTCTAAATAGAACAGTTTTGCTAGTCAAAAAGAAATAATACGTTTTTGAAACATGAAAGACACTCCAGTTCAAGGTACAATGTTTTTACACTAGGTGAAAGTATTAAAGCAAACCAATTAAAATAATCACTTTTCAGATTACTTATAATTGGAAAAAAATGCCACTTCAGAGATGCCCACATAGAATAAAAACTTACTTCGGATAGCTTTTTTGACTATGAGTATCAGGTGTTCTCCAATGATTCAAATATTCCAGCCATATATGAGATAAGGTACTGATCAGATTTCAATCTTAAAGGAATTCATAGTCACAGTCATAGTACTGTGCTGATACCCTTTTCATATTCCTCTTTTCATTTACTAAGATACACTATTCTAATAATATAAAATATGATTTATAAGTTTACAAACTATTTTATCAAATCAAATATTTTTTTCTGTTTGCTTATTGTTATATCAAAAAGTTCAAATAATTTATCATATGAAAAACAAGACAATATGAGACAAATTACTGATATAGTCTCTGTCTTTAAACATTCTAGTAAAAAAAGGTTTCCTATGAATATATACACCTATTATGACCATAACAATTATAAAGAAATATGTTTTATTTTACCTTCAGATATTAAGAGAAAGGTTGCTACTCATTGCCTACAGTGACCTAGGGTATGAAAGGGAGGCACATCATACATCAAGAAAAAGCATACATTTCAATGATTCATATAGAGAAAATTCATCAATAATAATTTCAATGAAACCATGTCCAGCTGAATAACAGTAGCAATGAAGTGAACTCAGCCTTTCCTTAAATTTATCAGTTCAATGAGGTGTTAATATGATAGTCAAAGAGAGCATGGCCATATTAAATGCAGGCAATGTCTTTCTTTAGTTCTGCTTTTTAAAATAGAAACATTCAACAATATATTTACACATAAAGCTTTTCGATGTCAAATTTTAATTTAATGAAATCAGCATTTTTTTTGCATTCACAGAATGCAATGCCTGTTAGGAAGACGGTGAGAAGATAGTTCCAATATCAAACCTCTAAAAATAACATTTATGAATTTTAAAAAGACCCCATTGTTCCTTTTTTACACTTATATCAAGCTGTCTCAAAAGTACTTTTACTTCAATTCCAGCCTTAGACAATATAGCTACAAGTGATTTTCAAATTGTTGGAAGCATATAGTTTTCTGTTACTAAACTTTTGTTTTCTATAACAATGCATCAAAAAGAAATATTAAACAATAAAAACAGTAGAAATAATAAAAGTCTTACTTGGTCAGTATAAGCATTTAAATACCTACATTAAGCAAAATTAATAATTCAAACAAAAAACAATTGGCTTTTGTATAAAAATGATATATTTGTATACTAATGAAACAGGAGGCTAATACACTACAACTCTCAGATGCGGTGGAGCATTCAAACACTTCATTTATAAATGCATAGTAAATACTGTCAATTATCAAAGTGCTTTTTAATGTATAGATTGCAGGTCAGTGTGTCCAACACTGAGATTATACAATCTTTCTTCTCAACTTGCTCATTCCTATACAATCATGTTTTGAACCAACTATGATATTATTTATAAAATGTCTTAAACCACATATTCAGGAGATACTTTGTCCTACCACAACTCAAGGATCATTGAATCCTATTGATTTTACTACGTCAGGAGCCATAAATAACAGTCCCTGCTTAATTACTAGTGACTTAAGACAGGTTTTAACCATCTCCCTAGTGAAATACAGTAAGTTCCACTCTAATCCCTGTATCCATGGGTTGTATATTTTGCTATTCCATCTTAACAATATAAGCACAGAGATTGTTTAAAATGTAAACATAACCAAGTTTCTCCTGTTTTTGATATTGCTGTTTGTTTAATCTTCTGAGTCTCACCATTTAAGAACAAAAGCTGAGTTTATTAAAATATCATCAAGTATATTCAAAAATTTCTCCTTGACCTAATTTGCCTTTGTTACATAAGTATAGTCTATATTTCAATCAAAACTAAAACTGTGCAGTTCCCTTAACTGTCTAATATATTTCTAGTTCGGCACATGCTGTTCTGCCTCCTGAAATACTCTTCTTTCCTCACCAATCTCTCAGTCTCACTCTGCTCCCATCTGGAAAAATCCTACTCCTCTTTTATGACACATATAAAACATCTCTTCTTTGAGCATATACCTTATGCATTCAACTTGATGACTTGCTGATTTGTGTCAATGTTCTATTTTAGAAATACTTGCAAAATTGCACTTATCATCTTGTATTTTAATGATTTACTTACATCACTATCTCCATCCCAAGACTATGTGCCCTTGAGAACAAACAGTGTTCCATATTTATCTTTTTATCCTTAGCACTTTCCAAAGCGTCTGACACATTCTATGACTCAATAAATGTTTGTTGAATTTAATTGACATAAAATGAATAAAAAATATGTGCTTATCTAAGACTCTACTACTTACACAAAATTTTGTGAAGCTGTGAATCATATCCAGAAAGTATACAAGCTTTGAGATGCCTGTAGTTTAGTTAATGCAACTAACACCACCTACTAAAAAAAGCTTATATAGATTGTGAAGAGTATTAAGAAACGAATTAAAATCTTATGTCATTTAATAAGACAAAACTGATGAAAACCTGCTTTTATTTCATTTTTCATTTACTCTTTTGAATACTCGAATTCTCAGCCTTACTTTCCACTTTTGTTAAAGGTATAATAATACGTACCTTTCTGATAAGAATCATGGTTTACAGAGTAAGTTTTCAGAAGTACAGTAGACACCCCCCTCAGTGTATGTCTGAAACTGTGGGTAGTACTCAATCCTAAACACACTATTATTTTTCTATGCATACATCTCTCTGATAAATTTTAATTTCTAAATTGGGCACAATAAGAGATTAGCAATAATAATAATAATAATAATAATAAATAGCAATTAATTAAAATAATGATTACTTGAACACAAGTACTATGAAAGCTTGATAGTCAACCTGATAAGGAAGGTGGCTACTAAGTGAATAGCAGTGTGAGAGTCTAGTCAGGGTAGACAGCACGGATCTACTGGACAAAGGTGCAATTCACATTACCAGTAGTATGAAGAAGACAGTACAAGATTTCACCATGCTACTCAGCATGGAGTGAAATTGAAATCTTATGAATTGTTTATTTCTGTAATTTCCGTGCCATATTTTCAGGCCATGGTTCACTGTGGGCAATTGAAACTGCAAAAAGTGAAACTGGGGACAAGGGGAACTAATGTATTTTTAAGTGACAAGTGGTAATAAATTGTTACTTTTTAACAAAAGTGATGACTGCCTTCATATGGTGTTCATCCTGCTTCTGACATTTAATTTCTGTTTATGTTTCTTCCATTGATTGGCAGAAATTTATGAATCTCAAACCTCACAAGAACAAATGGAAAGTGGCCAGAAAGATGAGCCATTATAATGAAAAGGAATTTGCAGTGAAATAAAATTGCAGAAAGTGGGGTGGAAGGGACTACAATTCACACCCATGATGATGTATGTAAATGTTATAAATATAAATCTTTAAAAAATATTTTGGAAAAAAATTTGTTTTTTTCTCCAAGCCATGCAGTCTATATTAACTGAAAATATAAGACAGTCTAACTTAAAAATAACTTTTTAGAAAAATCAAGTTATGTATTATGAACACACAGACAACAAAAAGTTTAAGCAATTAAATAAAATACACTAGTACTGGAAGACAAGAGTAGAGGTAGAAGAGATAAGTTAATTTAGAGAGAAATTCACTAATAGGACTAAGTCACTGGAGTATGGAGTAACAGACAATGACTTGGAAGGGATGATGAATTGACTGAATTGTAAAAACAAAACAAAACAAAACAAAACCAAAAGCCACTGTGATACTAGAACTATTTTTCTGCCTAAAACAGAAATAAACTCCATTCTCGTGTAGGAAGCCTTCCTGAGAATCTGCTGAAATCGTCTGTGTTTCCTATGTTTCTAGTGCATCTTAAAACTATCTATAGTGAGCAAAACGAGAACACATCTACAATTTTTGGAAACTATAAAAATGCAATTCACTAGCCATGCTTGGTGACTCAGCCTGTAATCCTGCGCCTTGGGAGGCTGAGGTGAGTGGATTGCCTGAGTCCGAGGGTTTGAGATCCGCCTGGGCAACTTGACGAGACCTCATCTCTATAACAAATCAAAAATTAGCCGGGCGTGGTAGCGCCCATCTGTAGTTCCAGCTACTTGGAAGGCTGAGGCGGAAGGATCGGAGCCCAGCAGGTCGAGGCTGCAGTGGACTCTCCTCTGTGTTTGCATAGCACCTTATGAAGGTGCATCGTACCAGACTGTACATTCACTTCACTGTTCCACTACACTGGAGTCTTCGAGG
>NW_007257567.1:103679-108951 GCF_000164805.1 Carlito syrichta
CAGCAGGTCGAGGCTGCAGTGGCCGGGAGCGGCCACTGCACTCCAGTCTGGGCGACAGGGCGAGACTCCAACTCAAAAAAACAAAATAAAATAAAATAAAAATAAAAATACAATTCACACAGTTGCTAAGATGGGAGATATGTCTATAAATTTCCTTATGATAGAATGGTGGAATTTTCTTCAACTGATTAAATTTTGAAAGTAACACTATGACTTTATAAATAGCATTATTTTTCTATTTTTGAAATTTTACTTTTATTTATTTTATTTAATTTTAAAGATGTGGGGGGACAATTCAGGATTAAGTATACAAGTGGTCAGCATACAGGTAAAGCTTGGGTCTCCCTTTGGTACCCACTTTGTCTGATTTGAGATCAAGTACCCCTATTGATGTTGTGCACCCTCTCTCCCCTGGCAACATCCCGCTACTGCCAATCCCTTTCTTATAGTATTCCAGTAAATGTTCAGGTCTGTTTATGAGTGAATAGTACCAATTTTCTAAAGAATGGAGATGTTTAATTAATAAGTTGTATGTCAATTTCATTCTAATATATTGACACACAGGAAAATGTAAGACTTTTAAGTTTACAATTTGATGTGTTTTGACAGACGTACAGACCCATGAAAACTTCACTATAATTAAGATATAGAATATATTCATCATCTCAAAAATTTTCCTCATGCTTGCAAGGAAGTAACTTCCTCCGACTGGTCCTAGTCAACTACTCATACATTAATTGTTTTCTATTGTAAAATTTCACTTAAATTGAATCTTATATATCTTTTGTGTCTACCATCTTTTACTCAAACAAATGTTTGTGATTCAGTCATATTCTTTTGTATGTTAGTACTTTATGACTTTTTATTGCTGAGTAATATTCCATTATTTTCATATACAAAAAGATCAATTGAATCGTAAAATAAATTGCATATATTGTTTTAAAGAAACATTTTAATTTATCAAACATTTTAGTACAAACTTATTTGTAAGCATGTACGAGCTTGACAATGCTTTTATCTCCCACTACCATTGAAATTTACGAAAAATATCAATAAATTAACTAAATAACATTGTTAACTAAATCTAGTTTCTCTACTGGCCAGTCAGCTTTCATTAAAAGAGATTTATGGGGAATTTTTAGTTCAATTCCTCAATATACTTGATAATTATGATCAGATTCTCAGTGGTGGTACGAAAATCAGTCAAATGTGTGCTATGAGTTAAGACAGTAGTATGTCAAATAGTAGTCACAATATAAGTTAGACTAAGAATATTATAAACTAAGTCAGAATTGGAATAAAATTTTGTGTGCTTCTCTACCACTGCACTCCAGTCTGGGTGACAGAGTGAGACTCCAACTCAAAAAAATAAAAATTAAAAAAAAATAAATAAATTAAAAAAAAATCTCTTTGGACCAATATCTTCACTTCAAACTCTCCCCGAAATTCTCATTTTAGTATCATATTCAGGAATAACTTTTGCTATTTTAGATAAAGGTCATATGTTGTGCCCACATGACTATGATTTCTGTGAAACTTTATCTTCCATTTTTCCAGAGACGGTTCTCAATCACACTGAAGAACCAATGGGAATATTTTGTCATAGAAAAAACTTATTATTAAATGGCCACTGGAAAAAAAATTTATTTTTCTTTCAGTACTATAAAGACGCTAAAATAAGAAAACACTCTAAAAATATTTTAACTCATTTATCATATTTTTGCTCTCTTAGTTACTGAGAAAACATTAAATTATTCAACTTTCTATAAGGATGTTTTTCTTATTTTATTGTTCACAATTTTGCTTTACATAAAACTATTTTCATGTTTGCTGATCATTTTTTTGGTAATATTTTATTTTTAAAATTTTTTTTACTGGTGTTAGGGCTCAGAAGTCAGTGACCTGAAGAAGCCTCACAGTATCTTTCCCCTCACCTTTCCATCTCTCAATTCTCCATCTCTTCCAAAGCACAGGATAAAGTTGTTCTTTGAAACTCCTTTACTTTCCTAAAGTTCAGATCCTCCAAAGAGGAAAAAAATTCTTTCCCTGAATTTTCATTAACTAAACTTATATCACAGAAAGAAAGACTGAAATTTGTCAACATTTCTGGACAGATTGCTACAATTCTTCATCTGCTCTGTGGACCCTCCAGACTTTGTCCTAGACTACTGTAGATTATTCAGGTCCATAGAATGTCTCTGAAAATCATTTACTAACCCTTTAAAAGTATCCACAATTCCCCATTTCCCTTTTCCCTAAGAGAATGTGTATATAACCATCTGTATCCCACTATGTAGAGGAATAATTACTCTGATTTCCCCCATGCATATTAACAAATTTGTGTGCCATTTCTCCTGTTAATCTGCTTTCTGCCAATTGATTTTCAGTAAGCCTTCAGAAGGTGAAGGGGAATTTTTCTCATTGCCCCTGCACTGGAATCTAATATTTTTCATCTTGTTTGCACTAAAGGTAAATTTCTTGAGCTAGTTGAACTATTTCTAGAGAAACATAACCATATTCATCTAAAACAATTTGGGTGTTAATTTTCACTCAAAGTGTAAGATAAGTATTCGGGGTCTATAAAGATTGAAGAAAATAAATAAACAAAAGCAGAAGAAATAAATCTTACATGCAGAAAAAAATTTCCAATAGTTTTATATGGAAACACCGCCCTCAAGGAAGGAATATGTATTTCCCATTCCTTAAGTTTGGATTGTGTATAATGACTTCCTTTCAAAGAGCATGGTTTAGAAGGGTATGGCTAGGGGCTGAGGTTGGGGACCAAGTCTACAGTGAAGAAATCTGGAAAACTACCTCAGCGAGGTACTCAAGTTCAACAAAAACAGTGTATCGTTGAGAGTCATGCTGAGACTATGTACCTTGATATGTTGTGATTAAATGGCCCTTTACTACTATGGTCTTTGTCTCAAAATAACATAGCACCAGACTAAACAGAAGGATAATATCAAATCAAATAAAGGCTTTAAGGATCATATCAAAATGAGCAAAATAAAATTAATAAAAATAAAGGCCCTCTTGTATCTGCGATCTACTGTTATGCATCACACTATTATAAACTTAAATTTGCACAAGAATGACAATGTTTCTCATGAAGTCCATCGCATTGGCTGATTGACCTTTATCAACTAAAGGGCTGGTTGTAATAGAACATATAAGATGGCCTCAACAACACATGTGACCAATGAAACTGGCTGTTATTTAGGGTGCCATGTGATTTTTCATTCTCCATTAAGCTACCACCTACACTAGTATGCACTGATCTCAGAGAAGCGTTAATGGTAGAAAGTGTGGAAGCTACAAGAGATTTGGATCCTAGACTCCAGAATTCACACAGTATGTTATATAACATTCAGTTTATCAAAGAAAATCACAAAGTCTGCCCTCCAAATAATGGGATCAGCAATGCTACATTGCAAAGTGGTATGCATATTAAGCTGGGAGGAATATGTTGCCATGAAACAATTTACCGTGTGTGTGTGTGTGTGTGTGTGTGTGTGTGTGTGTGTGTGTGTGTGTGTGTGTGTATAAAATCAGGTAAATTAATATAGTATATGAACAGGGGATTTCTGCTGTGACAGGATAGTCAGCCTCTCATAGTTCATCATTTTTACCATCCTCATCACCTCCATTGTCAATTCTAATATGAATTGAGATTTTCCTTTGGGCAGGTCATTCTTATAAGCATTTATAAATTAACTATTTTAATCATAACAAAAGCTCTGTGATAAAGTTCCCTGAATGTAAAATTCTACTATTTTTACAGATCAAATTATTTAATTCATGGAATATTTGTATTATATTATTCCTGGCATTATATCAAAACTATCTAATGTGAGGATGAAATGGAGAAGAGAAGCTATGGGATAGAGATGAAACATGATCTGCCACGAATTGTTAAAAGCTAAAAACTGAGAGATGGGTACGATGGGGGAGTATTTGCCTCTCTCTATTTTAGTAAGTTCTTGAATATTTTAAAAACAAGTGGGATTATGTTTAGCCCTTGTGCATGGCATCCCTGTATGCATTTAATGTTTTCACTGGAGATAAATGGAAAGTTAATTTAATGCTATAATTGGAACTTAAGTTATGCACATTGATTTATGACCATTTTTAATAGATACTTAACCTAATCTCCTCATAGTCATATAAAAATGAAAATCAACACTGCTTTGGCTATCTATGTCATTATCTCGTGGCATCTTTCGTATTCCTTCTAGTTGTGATGTAACTGCAAGGAAACTATCTTCCTAATCCATGTCCTGTGCATTTATCTGATAAGACTGCCAAAATAAAAGAGAATAATTTCTAATTTATGTTAAGTCACTCAAGTCATTTCATTCTTGAGGCCGTAGTGATTGGCTCAGAGATTGGTGTCTGACCTAATTTGAGACAATTGAGAGGGAAAAATTGTATATGAGTCATTAGGATCACTCTTATATGATATATATGAATACTGTTATAATTTAAACTCAGTCTACTGGTAGAAAAAATGCAAAACGTCAGAAATGCATCTGGTGATCCAGTTGAATGCTAAATAATCCCGTACCTGAAGCTATCTCCACTGCTAGACTCTTACTTTAATGAGACAGTAAATTATTTTTTAGGCATAAACCCTTTTGGATAAAGGATTGTCCCCCTTGCAGTCCTAGCTAACATGTACACATAAAAGAAGGAACTACAAAAGGATCAGTTTTGTTTTTTTTTTTTTTTTGAGTTGGAGTCTCACTCTGTTGCCCAGACTGGAGTGCAGCGGCCGCTCCCGGCCACTGCAGCCTCACCTGCTGGGCCCCGGCGATCCTTCCGCCTCAGCCTTCCGAGTAGCCGGAATCACAGGCCTGCGCTACCACGCCCGGCTGATTTTTTGATTTATTGTAGAGCTGAGGTCTCGCTGCCCAGGCGGGTCTCGAACCCGCGGGCTCAGGCGATCCACTCACCTCAGCCTCCCAAAGGCACGCGCGGGATTACAGGCTGAGCCACCGAGCCCGGCTAAGGATCAGTTTTTAACTCATGAAGACCATCACTGAAGAGACAACATGAGATTAATTGTAAGTAAACATTAGCTGAAAATTTTTTTATTTCATTAAGATTTTCACGACATCTGACTTAAATTTATGTTTTCTCAAACTCTGTAGATGAATATATATATTTGGCTTTAAACTACAAATAGTAAGTACTCCTGTAGAAAAGGATATTTAAGCTGGGCTCGGTGGCTCAGCCTGTAATCCCGCACTTTGGGAGGCTGAGGTGAGTG
>NW_007257567.1:109212-116153 GCF_000164805.1 Carlito syrichta
CAAAAAAAAAAAAAAAGAAAGAAAGAAAGAAAAGAAAAGGATATTTATAAAACGACAATTAATTTTATTTTTTCCACAGAAATCCTTTGCACCAGTTATAAAAGGGGAATATCAGAATGATCAAAGAAAACTATCAAATATTTTTGTGAGTAAATCGAGAAAATAGGCTATGTTTTAAAATTGATTTTTTTCTGAATACTTAATGTTTTCTAATGTTATATCCATTCACTTTTGATGAATACATAAATGTGTACACAAAAGTATTCAAAATAGGAATAAAGATGTCAGATTTTGTAAGTATGCTTGATGGTTATATACTGAGTATTTTAGAGTTAATATTAAAATCTAATCAATATCAAAATAATTTTTTCTTGACTATGATGTTTAATTATTAATAGTGTTAAATGGGAATATTTTGACAATATCCTTGGAAGCAAAACTAATTAAGGCAAAGGTGGGTATACATGTTTTATTTAGATGAAAATTCCTAGATTCACAAACAAATTCACAACTCCATTGATGATGGATATTGAAGTTACCTAACTCCATTTTGGGGAAACAATTGTACTTCAAATAATTTACTTATGAAAACATTTTTTTAAAATAGTTTTTTCACATGTCTATTTTGGCCTGTCATTTCTAAGATTCTATACAATGTTTATAAAACATTCAATAACTTAAAGTTCATTAAAATTATCTAAAAATGAGTAATGAGATAGAAAAAATTCATAGAGGTTAAAAGGTTAACAGTGATATATTATAATAAAACTTTAACAACTAAATTAGTACAACTACAATTTAAAATATGATTATTAAAAAGTTAATTTAGTAGATTAAAGAGGAAGATAAGTTGGTCAAAGATATATCAATTTTCCCTATCATTTTCTATGATGAGGGTTCAAACTGAGATGATTGTACCTTTTCCTACTAAGTTATTATTAACATTTTTCCTTTTGATGACTGGGATGGAATAAGTCCTGTCCCCCAAGTGCATATGTATATATTTAAAAATAACCTTCATAGTGACCTTTCTGTTACTCTGATGTGATAAAATAATACTTTACCTTGTAAATGGATAGATGGATGTGTGTGCATATATGTATGTATGCATATTTATGCTTAGAGAGAGAATAAAAGCAGGTCATGAACAAACCATATGTAAGAAAAAACTATCAGCTAAATTTATCAGCTTTCTGAGTCCAGAAAAAGTGTTTCTAATGATAATCCCAGAAGGTTTTTAAAAAGGTTTATAGCCATAAGAAAGCCTGATTTTTGTATTCAGCAATGCCTTTTATCATATTTTGAGTATAAACTTAAAAAGCAGTAAAATGTTCTCTCTTCTTTAGTCAGAAATAGCATGTAAGGAAGCTTGTTTGTATAATTACAAAATTCATTACATGTGTGTAATTAATTTCTTTCTTTTCTCTCTCTCTCTCTCTCTCTCTCTCTCTCTCTCTTTCTTTCTTTCTTTCTTTCTGTTTTTTTTTTTTGAGTCGGAATCTCATTCTGTAGTCCAGGCTGGAGTGCAGTGGTACACTAGTGTCCACCCCAGTATCGATCCGCTGGCATCCAGCGATCCTTCCATCTCAGACTTACAAAGTAGCTGGCAGTACAGGTGCATGCTATCACGCCCCACTAAATTTGTATTATTGTAGAGACAGGATCCCCCAAGTTGCCCGGGCTGCTCTCGAACCCCTGGACTCAGGCAATCCACTTGCCTGGGCCTCCCAGAGTGGTGAGAGTACAGGCTGAGCCATCGAACCTGGCCCATTAATTTTCATGCAATCAAACTTGAATGTTTCCCGATTTAAATGCTCTGACATGAAAATTCAACCATGTAAAATGTAATCAAATTTATTTCTTTTATGTAAATAGATACCACTCCATTACTTTACTTCTTCCTAATTACCATACTAATTGTTTCAAAATTGTATTAAATGAGAATGTGTTTATGATAGGATATTTGGGGGCAGTATGAATTTGAAATTAATATTAAGACAATTGATCACAAGTTTTCAAGACTATTTTCCTATATTCACAAAGCAGCTTTCATTAAATAAAAGGAAACCAGGACACATAACCAATCTAAAAGCAACAAGATCAATAAAGACCGTTAGGCTTGTTTCCCTTAACAAAATGGGATTTCATGCACAATGGACCCATTAATTCATTTCCTATAGAAAGCCCTCTGGTCTATTACCCTTTGAAGCTCATACAATTATTATATTTTTTACACATACATGTGTACAGAATATATGAACAGCATAGTCTACCTATAAATCAATGCTTTAAATGCTCAACATTTTCTATGTAGTTTTCTATTAGGTTGCAAATATACAACACTATTTTAAACATTTCACAATTTGTCTTAATTCCTCTCAGACGTCAACATTCCTGCAAAGTACTGTGTATTTAATAAGGAAGACTAAGAGATGCTAATATATATAGATTGTCAAAACAATATTTTCATAAAATAATATTACAAATGAATCAGTATATGGATACAATGAAATACAATCTTCCCAAGACAGAAAAAATAATATGAGAGGTGATTTTTAAATGATAAAGAATATTACCTCCAACTCTTACAGGAAAGGTAGAACAAAGTTTCAAAATATTGCCTTATATATTAGCATAACACACAACATATGTCTTATACATATTCATCAACCACTTTCTTCTCTCCCATTTGTCCTTCCTCTCTATTTGTTATTTAAAGACACACTGAATCTATTTCCAGCTAGGGGTGGGAATAAAATAAACAAGAATACATGATGCCTGCTTTCCTAAAGAGCATATCCCAGTGGTGCATAGAAAAGTCAATGTATAAGTATGCAATCTTTGGTAAGTGCTATGACTAAGCTAGTATAGAGTAATAAGAGAACGTATGTAGGTGATTTAATTTAGATTTTTGAAACTGGAGAACATTTCTTGAATTAAAAGTAGGCAAAAGATGAGAAATGAATTATCTGGTGAGTAGAGGAAATAGCATTCCAGGCAGAGGAAACAGCGTTCATATCAGTCTAAATTTAAGGGATAAATCTGTTAATGTGTGACACAGAGACTATCAAATATATATTAAAATGTTATCAAAACTTTACTTAAATTTTATTCCAAATACATTCTTCTTTATAAATAGGCTTCTGCCATTTAATGACTGTGTCATAATAATAGCATGAATAATAATAATTGCATTAGTAATTTACATTGAATTCTTAATGTGTCCAGATTTGTTCTATGTGCTTTACTTAATACCGAAACCTTTGACTTAAATGTGAATATCATCCTGTTTTGTAGATTAAGAAACTAAGCATAAAAACTTTCATTCATTTTTTTTTTTTTTATGTCCACATAGCTAAGACATGGGTGACATAGTCGGTTTTGTCTAATTCCAAAACATTTAATTCTTAATTGCTTAGTTAAACGGTTTCTGTTTAATCACTCAGTTAAACAGACTCTGTTTTTTGGACATGTCATAATTTCATTTAGCAATTCTTTATTTACCTTTCAGTTATTTTTTAGCAGTTTACCTTTTAGTAATTTTTTCTCATAAAATAAATCATAATGTTTGGCAACTTCATACATATGCATTATTTCATGTATCATTTATCATTATTTGAGGGTAAATTTCTAGAAATAAAATTATTATCTCAATACTTTGGGTTCATATTAATTTCCTACCAATGCTCTTTTTAATTCATAGTTTATTGATTATCACTTAACTTAAATGCCAACTTTAATACTTAGGTAGTTAAATATATATCTTAACAGTGTATTTATATCTATAATTGTGTATATGTTTATATTGTGTATATTTGTGTGTACATACATAAAAATACATACTTTCTCCTTTGGTATATGTTTTATTTGTCCAATACCAATCTTATTAATAATTTATTTTTATTTTACAAATATTAAATCTTTATAGAATATTTTATACATTTATTCTTAAGCTTATCTGATTTTCAGTTACCTCTGAAATGCCTGAATTCAGTGAGTATTGAAAGTAATTGACTGAAGTACAAATGGAAAGCTAGATTAAGAAAATTTCCCAGGAAAAAAGCAAAAATTTATTTTTAAATGTTTTAAAAATAAATCAGATAAGTTAAGAAATATAAAACATAAAATTAAAAGTAACAATATATACACATTAGGAAAAGGTAAAAATTAAAATGCAGAGGTATAGAATTCAAATAATCTAAAGTTATATAAGTAATATTAGATTTAAATCTCCCTTAACTTGCCAAACAGAACTTAAAAAAACTAATATCTCAAAACATCATAGTGTAATATAAAAATACCAGTTAAAGAAAAGAAAATTGAGAGAATTCCTAGAAACAAAAACCAAAATGATTATTAAGAAACAGGAATCAGGTGATAACTTTCTTTAATTGCAACTTTGGATGAAAGACAATTAACTGATCATTTTCGAAGTATTAACCAATAAGAATTTTTAAATTAGGTACAACTTGAATCAAGATCAACAAAAAAGACCCAGAAATCCAAGACTTCTGCACATGTATCAAAATCTCTTTTGAAAAAAAATATTTTGAATAAAAAAGAGAATAAGAAAACAAAGATATCCAGGAAATTCTGTAGAAAAACAAGCAAAACACAGGTGGTAAATATTTTTAAAAATTTGATGCCCTAAAAATGCAAAATATTTAGGTATATGGGCATGCACCAGTAGTC
The DNA here is from genome assembly GCF_000164805.1 of Carlito syrichta. NCBI lineage: Eukaryota > Metazoa > Chordata > Mammalia > Primates > Tarsiidae > Carlito > Carlito syrichta. Next base: position 113,905 of record NW_007257567.1, read on the forward strand.
CCAGCTACTTAGGAGTTTGAGGCAGGAAGATTGCTTGAGCCCGAGAGTTCAAGGCTACAGTGAGCTATAACCACACTATTGTACTCTAACCTGTGCAACAGAGCAAGGCTCTGTCTCTAAAAAAAGAAAAGAAAGAAAGAAAAAGAAAACCAGCATCAAAAAATGTTATATGATGGCAATATAATAGGATATTATGGAGCTGACTTGGTGGAGTATATTATGACTAGGTATTGTGTAGGAAAGAAGAGATTTTGCAGTCATACAGATATGAATGTATGTATGCATGTGTTTACTTGGGTTTTATTTTTCTTACTACCACTGCTTCATGTTCATGAGTCTTCTGAGTGAGAATTCAGTAGGAAAAACTGATAAACTTTCTGTAGCTAATATATTTACTTCTAACTACAGTTGCTTTGAGGGAAGAAGCAAGATGTTTTTCAATGATGCTAAAAAGTCAGTTTTGTGTGTGATTATGTAATGTCTCCTCATTTTTACATCTGGACAACTAATATATTTTATTAACTCTGAGTAGAGCAAATGAAATGTATTTGTGGGCTAGATTCAGCAGTTTTAAGTTTCTACTCTATTATAAGGTTGCTTCTTACCTCTGATCATTACATCAAACAAGCAGAATCGAGGGATGTTGTCACAAAGCCAAATAATTACTCCCTCTCCATACCTGCTCAAATGCATTTGGTAGACCAGTACATTTTCTAAGCATGAATGAAATCTGAGAATTGTGCATCAGCTTTTCCTGTCATTCTCTGACAATAAAAGCACTACAATTTTTTTCAGTCCCTAGAATAGTATAGTCCCACAAAAATAGTGAACACTATATATTTTACATAAAATTGAATCTTTTCCCTTCCTCTTAGTTTGGCTTACTTCACTAAATTGCCTTTAAAATCTCTGTGTGGCGAATTGTCTGAAAAATTTGTTGCAATATTTTCCCTTCCTCTGTTCATATTCATGGGTAGTCTCTCCTCCCAGACCCAGGTTTAGCCATGTGAATTGCTTTGGTGTATAGGGCAGTATCAGATGTTGTACACATAGATATCTACAGGTGTTTATACACTGGGGCTTGCCCTCTCTTGCTGTTATTAAAAAAATGTGAGCATCTCCATATGAACATGTCAGGGTCAGCCTGCTGAATGATGACAGATACTTAGCCAAGCCATCATGTTTGTCCAGGCTGACCACAAGCCACCTGCCAACCACGTGAGTCTGACCATCCTAGATTTTAAATTGTCAACTGAGTTGCCAGCTGAACCCAAATATTAGCAAAGCCAGCCCACACAAGAAGAGCCACCAAACTGTATACGATAAATATTTATGATTTCAACCCACCAAGTTTTAGTGTAGTTTCTCACACAACAAGAGCTTACTGATACACTACAGAATTAAGGTATTAGTCAGGTGAAAAGATAAGAAACATAAAATCTTTTACTTTGGCTGTTATAGATAGCATATCATTTTTCTTTTTGCTTCATTGTTTTCCATAAAAGATTCTTCCTACTGCAACTCTCATGATATTGGACAATGTTTTCACTCGCATTGACTGTTTAATACCTACACCTCTATTCTTTTCTTAATTTTTCTGCTTCTGAAAGTATATGTTCACTTTCATTCTGCTGTGTTATTTTGTCTCAGGCACAGCCTCTTGACCAGCATAGTTTTCAAACAATCCTTAATCATTAGTCCAAATGTGAATTTCAGGAATAGTCCCTAGAAAACATGCACCTCTGATCAGTGCCTGGAAGAGTGTAATTATTTTCTACACATCACCAATGCCAGGCAGACTCAAGATATTTAAGCCCACCTGTCCCCTGGAGGGTCTTTGTATGTGACAGTTTAAAGCCAAGTGAATGTGTTTCAAAATTACAGGCAATGGATATTGCACTCTGAATATTTATTTAAAGTGCCCCCTTACACTTAATGTCAGGAATAAGAATCATGACACTCAAGATGGGGGCAAAGAACCTAAAGCACACTGAAAACTCTCACAATAAATCCTTCCTCAATTTGACAACTGCCCTTTCTATTTTCAGCCATGTTGTACCCTTGATATGAGGATAAGCATTGCCAAATCAGAATTTGAACATTGTCGGAGACTGGCTCCGACCTGAGAGGGGGAGTTGGACCTGCTCCAGGGAATCAGGACGGCGAGAAGAGACCACTCAGAGACAGTTCTTCTGGGATCAGTCTGATCAGGACTGAGTCCAATTTTATTTCAAACCTTTTCCAACTTA
>NW_007257567.1:116261-159028 GCF_000164805.1 Carlito syrichta
TATTTATATACCAACACTATAGGTGTCACTGATGCTTTTGTGTCAAAAGCATATCTCCATCATGGGCCTTCATAGGCCTCAACTGTATAGCCATAGATGTTGGCTCCCAACATTTCCCCCTTTTTTATTAAAAATGTACGTTAAACATCTTGGCTTCTGTCTTAGGTTGTTCTCGCTTCACCATAGTTGTTACCCGTCATCGGCCAATCCTCCCTCCAGACGGAGGATACCTGTCTTAGGTTCATACCAGGTGGCTGGAATCTTACCCGTCATTGAATACCAAGATTGAATAGCTGAGGGGCCATAGGGAGCATGGGGCTAGGGTTAGACAAAAGTGACACAAAACATTGGCAATATGACACATGTGACCAGATGATACATGACATCATTTTTGTGTTTTATTAGACTTGAGGACTACCAGGTGAATATTATCAGAATTACGTTGAACTGCTTTCCTTAAACGTTGGATGATGACTGGAAAGCCAAACAGCAGAAAAAGAACAATTAAACCTATAGCAATGAAATTATAGATCAGATTCCAAATGGAATGAGAAGCCACAAATTGGGAAAGAGAAGTAAATCTAGATACTAGTTGAGAAAATGAAAGTGAGGAGAGATGTGCCTGAGAAATAGCTGTAATCTGACTATGCAACTATTGAATGTTTAGAGAAGAATTAGAAGACTGCCAAACTCCCATAAGGTGTTTCTGAACATCAGCCCAACTGACATTCTGACCATCATATGGCAAGGTGTAACACAAATCCATTTAAATTGTGCATGACAAGCCGCAGACATCTGAACTTTGATGTGTTGTATTTGATTTCCTATATATACTAATGCTGATTCTAAAGCATTCAACCTATCAATAATACCTTTATCTATTTGTTCTTGAGTAAATAAAGCTAAGCTAACATTTTGAGATAAATCATTCACATGATTTGCTGTGTGCACTTCTTGAGCTAAAGCAGTGGCAGACACTGCAACAGATCCTATAATAGCTACTAATGCAGAAATCCCGAATATTAAGGCAGCTACAAATCTACATGGTCTCTTTAACATAGCAGTAGCTTGTTCTAGCAAATAATAACCTGGAGAAGAATACCACAGTTCCAGTAGCTGAACAGGCACAAAAACGTAAGAAGGATGCTTTAACAGAAATACTTGATATGGGTTACCAATAATACAATTAGACAAAGTACAATTTTCACAATTAATTTCAAAATGACCAAAATTATATATTACTGAGTAAATAGAATGAGCATTAGCAATTAACAAAACATATGGGGAATCAACACAAGCCTGTAAAAAGGTTGTAAAACTGGAATGAGGACAATAAAGTGTTACAGTCCCTGTTCGGGCGCCAAAGCTGTCGGAGACCAGTTCCGACCTGAGAGGGGGAGTTGGACCTGCTCCAGGGAATCAGGACGGCGAGAAGAGACCACTCAGAGGCAGTTCTTCTGGGATCAGTCTGATCAGGACTGAGTCCAATTTTATTCAAACCTTTTCCAGCTTATATACCATTTTCTATAACCTCCAGCAGTATGACAAATACCTGCTGGGGGCTTACAGGTCTCATGATGCATAACGTACTTCACAAAAGATTTTTGCTTAAGGTAACAATTAACAATCAAAATTCCATGATGCACATCGTGCTTCACAAAGCTTACATCAAGATAAGAAGTGTATGATTTCAGTAATAGTTTTGCTAACTGTTTAAAAGGTTTACTTTCAAATAATATAAGCTTTTATGTCACATATACAAACTGGTCACTATTCATATACCAACACTATAGGTGTCACTGATGCTTTTGTGTCAAAAGCAGATCTCCATCATGAGGCTTCATAGGCCTCAACTGTATAGCCGTAGATGTTGGCTCCCAACAGAACATGTTCTTTCTTTACCCTGCTTAGAAACTCTAGTATTATTACCATGTGATCTCAAACCTGAGAAAGGAAGTACCATGTTTTAAGTAATATCCTGAAAGTTGTCTCTGCTAATTGGGAAAATTTTATCTGTTTTGGCCTAAACATGTGTACCAATCATCTACCTCAAAACCAAATAACGTATTGAAAAAAAAAAAACAAAAAAACGTGATTATCAGGATCAGATGAATAGATCCCAAATATAATTTTAAGCTTCCCTATATGTCACATTATAACTCTTTTCAGAAGTTTGACATGATTAAAGTTTTAAAAAATAACTGCTGTATTTACAAATTAATGAACAACAGTTTATGTATGAGATTAAGAATTATAACCATATATCAAGTACACTGGTCAGCTTTTGTAGCATCACCCTGTAGATGCAAGTACCTTTATGGAAACAATGCTTTAAGGGAGAAAGAACTAGAAATGGGACTGGTCAGCTTTTGTAGCATCACCCTGTAGATGCAATTACCTTTATGTAAATAATGCTTTAAGGGAGAAAGAACTACAAATGGGGGCAGCAAGGTCTTTGCTAAATCTCTTGATAACTTTGTCACTTTATTTTTTTATTTTTTTATTTTCTTTGTCATTATACCACCAGTCTCCATATTACAGAATGTATCAACCACAGACGATGTTCGTCATGAGACACATTCTGAAGCCACTATTTGGATTTGAACTTCAAATCCAAAAAAAAAAAAAACGACCTGCTGGGCTCCAGCGATCCTTCTGCCTCAGCCTTCCAAGTAGCTGGAACTACAGGTGCGCGCTACCACGCCCAGCTAATTTTTTGATTTGTTGTAGAGATGAGGTCTCATCAAGTTGCCCAGGCGGGTCTTGAACCCATGGGCTCAGGCAATCCACTCACCTCAGCCTCCCAAAGTGCTGGCATTACAGGCTGAGCCACCGAGCCCAGCCTAACTTTGTCACTTTAATTGAGCTGCTTGACTTTTTCCCATTTTTCATTTTCTCAACTGCATAACATCCATAATATTTTTATATGGGCTTATCATTAATATTAAAAATAATAGATATTGCAATGTTAAATATAATACGTATTTAATATTTTAAACATAACTTTAAATACAAACATATAAGATACACTTTTCAAAAAAAATCTCTGTTATCAGGAAGCAAATTATGAGTTGTGAATTATGTAGTTTCCCAACTCAAACTTAGAAGCAGTTTCTTTTGAGCCATATAAAAATTTTCATTGCTAGAGTCACTATACTATATCATCCCTCCATAGTGGAGTGTGTACATGGCAGAGACTATTCAAGCCCTTAGTATAGGGCTCCCAACACAAACAGTCCTGGAGATACTAAAAGAGTAGGTTTTTGAATACCAGTAGCAGGGGAGTTGACAGAGCCATACCTATCCCAAGAACTCCATATCAAAGCCATAATCTTAGCATCATCATTATGCTACAACAAACCTATAACAGCTGTGTGTGAGAAATAAGCCATAAAACTTCCATCAGGATTAAACAGCTCACCGAGCTCTTTGTCGTTATTCCACCAGTCTCCATATTACAGAATGTATCAACCACAAACGATGTTCATCATGAGACACATTCTGAAGCCACTGTTTGGATTTGAACTTCAAGAAACATTAGTATTCCACTTCAAAATGCTTCAATCGTTTTCTAGTATGCTGATAGAATAATGACTATGAACGTTGGGATTTTCTGTAAACTGAATTGGGAGCAAAATTTTATTTTGTGAGTTACTTGATTCTAAGAGTCTGGTATAAGGGATCATATTTAGCAGGTGATGATAGCTGTTAGTATGCAAATAAGTTTCTAGCTAAATGAATAGGTTCATTATTTATAAATCTGTTTAACTCTTATTCATTTTAAGGTGCCCAGTTGCTCCAGCAATATGTGACAAAATATGTTTCAGATGAATAAATACATGAATTCTAATGCAACAAGCTGCACACCCAAGAAATAATTAATTAAACCAGGACAAGTGTTATGGCAGATAAATCAATGCAGACACATCATTTAATTCATGAGACAAATGGCTGTGATCAACAGAGTCAAACAGGGCAGAAGGCTACCATAGTAACAACAGGAAAACAATTTCCCTGCCCTTTACCCACATAGGCAATAACCGGTCAAAAGAAAGGGTTTAAAGCATGTCTTGGATGAAATTTGGCAGTTGAAAACTTAGATGGATGAGATTTTGATGGCAACATGATTTGAACTGCAACTTAATAAAATTGATGAGTATGCAAAGGACAGTTATTAAGAATGAATTTCTTAGAGACACCTGGGTTTGTTATATGCTGAATCATGATGATAATGTACTACTTTTTACCCAAGTCACCTTTAAGTCAAGAAGAATCTTGCACTGCAATGATTCTATTAAATAATTATAATAATGATACACACATAAATAATATGATATAACTAATATATGGACTTGAGCTTAAAGGAACTATATTTATTTTTAAATAAGTGAATAAATTGCATAAATTTTAGTACATACATTAAAAATATTATATATTTCCAGTTTTATTTAAAAATTCGGTGTCATTTTGTATATTTTCAATGTTTATGGCAGATATTAAGGGATAAAAATTTGACTTTTAAACACATATTATTTTTCAAATATATTATGTGATAAATTACTATTTTATAAGAATTGTGGCTTACAAGATCTGTGATAAATTTTGATATATTTTTCAGCCTAACTTTCATTTTTAAAGTACAATGAATAATTACTTTTTAAAATTATTTTCATTGTCATTTTATATAAGCAAATATTTTATTTAATAAAGAATTAGTAGAAGACCTTCAATTTTCATATCTATTTTAATTTTTTTGGAATAGAAAATGCTGTCAGTTTCATTCTATGTTGGACAATGACTAGCTTACTGAATGGAATTTTCAAAAACTATAATTTTCATTTCAATATCTACAATATGTCATATTACTTTCAATCAAATTTATTATTACTGGCTATCTTATTAAGGATGATATTTGCAGCAATGCAAGAGAAATTTTGAGCATTACCATTAATGTGGATCATAATTACAGTTAGCAAATAGTTTACCAAAACAGAATATCTCTGGAGAGTAAAAAGGGAACATTATGAATTGTGAACCAGGACTGTACTGGGTATCACAGATGGCCATCTCAATCACAGGTGCTCTTAGTGTAGAAAGTAAATCTATCAATATAGTAATATTGGGTAAGATGTCTGGGACAGAAACACAAATAAGGAAGCTCAAAAAAGAACAATAACTAAAGAATAAGAAGGTATATATATATTTGCTTTTATTGTTCTTATTCGAAGTTGGCCTTAATGTATCTTTCTTCATGTTCTCAGAAACATATTAATAAAGTGTTTAGGGAAAATGTCTGTATTATCCTAAAGAAAAGCATAACTGGTCAAAATTGAGCTATGTTATAGAGAACATTTATGAATTTCCTTCATAGGAAAACTCTACATTTCTACAATAAAATAAATCATATTTCTCCCTATAATTAAAAATATATTAATATTATCAAAGCTACATTCCTTAAAAAAGGGATTTAAAAACAGTCATATCAGAATATTCAAGCTAAAATAACACTTGTGTATTGTCTCAAGAATCCTTCTTTTATTTGACAATATATTTTAAATGGACATTAAACTGCACTTAAATAACACCGACCTTTATAATGTATATAAGTACATCAAGTGATCTGGAGCAGAACACCTAAATGTTCTAGTAAGAACATCTAAATGTTAATTTTGTGCCATGGCAATTTTGACAAATTGATGTAGGTTAAGTGGCACTAGTATGAGTGGGAAACTCCTGGGGGTCCACAGTCTTAGGAGCCCTCTAATCGTTCCTGGGCTTTACCTTGAGGAACTCCACCAAATTTTCACAGTAAAGAGCTGAGAAAATGCATCCTAATTCTTCTGATAGAAGATGGAGACAGTAATCATTGCAAAATAAGACCAGATCATGCTTCATGTGAAAGGCCTACTCTCAAGGAATAAAGACTCTATTAAAAGCATTATTCTACCTGGTGAAAAGCAATTCGCTCACTCCAGCTCCTAATTCTTGTCTCACTTTTAGGTGAGGAAAGGGTTTAAAAAAAAAAAAGCTTTGTTAAAAATCACAGGTCAGGCCCACTAAAATAATTAGATTTAATTTTAATATTATAGGACAATCTCTCTTCTTCACATTTCACTATCAAATCAATGGGACTTCAGCATAACAACAGTGAATTATAGCTCAAAAGGGCTTTATGATGCCTAATCATGAAGCATAATTTTTGAGTACTTAGGAGAACCCAAAGTCAGCAACTGAGACAAAAATTATATGGAGAGATTTGAAGTTCCTGTTATGTATAGCTATAGCAAATTTTTAACCCAGCTTAGACCTAGCCACATTAACATAAAATTTTACACTTAAGGTCCGTTTACTAGAATGCTATAAATGTTATGACATACTTATGTGGTAAATATTTACTCATTTTTATTGAGAAAAATGCAAATGAAAACATTGTGACTTTTCAATATAATTTAGTTTAAGTGAAATGGACATCAACATATTTGGGAAACAAGAGATAATAAGGACAATAAATTTTCCTATATTTACTTATTTAAACTCTAATGCTTGGCAAAAAACAACAACAACATATTTTTCTCATTTAAGAGGAAACGTGTGTGAATCGAAAATAGAAATAAAAATATGTGAGAGTAAAAATGTTCTGTCTTCCTTTATTTTTTCTTCCTAATCTTTCCCATTTGATAAAATTTGTTTTCTTTTCAGATATATAGAAACATATTGACAGCTTACTCAAGGAAGACACCACTTAATACAGTCTTTGGTGTATATGCTTTTAAAATTTTATCAAAGAAAAGTCATATGAAAAATAAAGAAGACTGTGGCTTCTTTATGCTTTGGACAAAAGAGCTACTAAGGATGTTAGCATCTAGTCTTCCTTCCATAGAATTGTTGATTTGCACTGTAGCAGTAAATGGCATTCCAATCTTATTACCATAAATATATTAAAGCTCTGGCAGGTTACTGCTTTGTGTCAAGTTCTGTTACTGGGTAAAATGCTCTTTTCTAGAGAAGAAAATACCTGCCAGGAGCAGATGGGGTATTAACGTGGTGTCAGCATTGTAGAAAAGTCAACATTTGTTCTGTAGTTTACAGAAAGACTAATAAAAATGAAATGCAAGGTGCAAAGTGATACTGGCAAAAAGAGGACTGGTTTCCTAAAATAAATTAATTCATCTGATATTCCCTTGTGTATTAGTTTGCTAGATTGCCATAACAAAGTGCCACAAACTAGGTAGTTTAAATAACAATAACAACAAAAAATATATTATCTCACAGTTCTGGAGGCTAGCAGTTCCAGATCAAGATGTGTCTTTGTCCCTTTGTGCTGTTATAAAAGAATACCTAAGGCTGGATATTTTATTTTTAAAAATGTTCATTTGGCCTATGATTCTGGAGGCTTTACAAGAACCATGGCAACAGTGTCTCCATCTAGTAAGGACCTCAGACTACTTCCACTCATGATGAAATGGAAAGGGGAGCTTGTGTGCAGAGATCAAATGATGAGAATGGAAACCAGAGAGCAAGAAGGAAGTGTCAGACTCTATTTAACAACTAGTTCTTTCAGCAACTAACAATGAGAACTCATTCACTTCATGTATAGTGCCACTAAGCCATTCGTGAAGGATCTACTTCCTCAACCCCAAAACTCCAACCAAGTTTCATCTCTAAGTTTGGGGATCAATTTCAACAAGAAATTTGGTGAACCAAAGCCAACCACATCCAAATCATAGCAATGTATCAGTGGTGTTGGTTTCTTCTGAGGGTTATAAGGAAAGAAACTGTTTCCCATTTCTGTCTTGGCCTGTAGACAGCCATCTTTTCCCTGTTTGTGTCCAATTTATCTTTTTATGAGGACATCATTTGTATTGAGTAAGGACTTATCCTAATGACCTCACTTTAACTTGGTGACCTCTGTAAAAATTCTATCACCAAATCAGATCACATTCTGAGCTAATGAGGGTTAGGATCTCAACACAGAAATTTGGGGGGGCACAAACCAACCCATAGTAAGCATTTTGAAACACCAAGACATACTTATTTTACCCAGTATTTCCTAAGGTTATAGTTTCAATTGTTCACACTTACCAAAACAAACAAACAAAAATCCATGCTATATATGGGATCTAATTAGCCAAGAAAACTACAGTTGAAAACTTGTTGAATATATTTGAAAAATATTGATGAAAATGGTGACCCTATTTTGGTCAACGTAATATCTGCAAGCACTGCAATTTTTGATTTAAAGGCAAATCATATGGGAACTGCTATTTTTAATCTTTTACCACGAGTCTACATCAGGTCACTCTCTTCAGAATAATATTATTTTTTACTGTAGATTGGGCTGCAAGATACATTTAAAACTATTAGGTGCATTTAAAAACAATTGCAAAGGGAATGTAATTTTAATTGACCTATAAGAAGGAACAAAGAGAACAAAGAAAGAAGTGTAAGGGGGAAAAGCAGGAATAGCTCTAACCTTGAGGCAGACATTACTCCTTTCCTGGAAACTTTCTCTGCAGACATTACGCAATTGATTGTACCCTTATCCACCTGTAAACTTGCTTGCTTGCCCACGCCTCCAGAATGCTGCGATAAGAGCCCTGGGAAGTCCCAAGTTCTATCTTTAGCCCGCCAGGATGTAAATCTAAACTACATAAGACAGCCCTATGTTGCAGCTCAGGGCCCTTACTCCGAACTAGTTCCCTGCATGCGGCCGCTGGCCAGCAGAGCCTTGACTAATAAACCTCTCTTTTGTTAATTTGAGTGGGCTGTCATTTAATTGTTCTGACCCTACTTCAGACCTTTCTAAGTACTCTGATAGAATCATTGTATTAAATATTATAGTAATAGACTTCTACTTTTGGAGGTTTATGTCAAAGTGACTTGGCTTTCCCTCTTTCCTGAAACAAGTAAAAATCAGAAAATTATATAGAATAGTGATTCTCAGGATGTTGAAGCAATGTAGAATGTTGTTCTGATGAGAACAGGTCACATCAAAAGACCTTCAAAATCATTAATCATTAGGGAAATGCAAATCAAGACCACAAAGAAATATTACTTCCCTGTCAGTAGGATAGATTAAATAAAAATGACAGACAATAACATGTATTGACAAGGATGTGAGGAAACTAGAAACTTTCTGTCTGCTGATGAAAATATAAAATGGTTTAGCCACATTGAAAAACAGTCGAGTACTTCCTTAAAAATGTTAAAGAAAGTTAATATATGACTTAGCAATTCTACTCTTAGGTACTTACATAGAAATAAGAATATATATCAACATAAAAACTTGTACACATATGTTCATTGCAGTATTATTAATAAAGCCACAAAGCAGATGACCCAAAAATTAATTGATGAAATAAATTGCACTATAATTTATATAATAATATATTATTTTGCAATAAAAGAGAATTACATATTGATACATGTTATGATGTGGAGGAAACTTGAAAATATTATACTAAATAAAACTAATCACAAAATATTATATTTTATTTATCTGGTTGAATGGCACATCAGAAAAGGTCAGTTTAAAGAGTCAGAAAATAGATTGGTGGTTTCTTAGGACTGAGGACTGAAGAGAATGGGATTGATAAATAAGTGCTAACAGATATCAGGTACCTTTTTAGAATAGTAAAAATAATTTACATTTATATTATGCTAATAATTCTTTGAATTTTCTAAAAATTCTTTAGTGTATGCTTTAAATAAATGAATTTTAAAATGTTTAAATTATATATTAATAAAACCATTATAGAATAATGGAATATAAAATTTGAAATATAGAACTGGCAGAATCAGTAGGATTAAAAGTTATAATAACTGTATTTATCTTTTCAATAACATAGAATGATTGAACCTATTAAGTGGAGACAGTGAATTTGTAGAAAAATAAAGACTCAAATTGAAGTTCAGAAAAGAAAACACAAGGTCTAATGTAAAAAAGTGCACTAGATGGAATTAATAGCAAATTAGACATCATAGATTATGTGCTTGAAGATATAATAGAAACTATCTAAAAAGAAAAATCTCAGGAAAAAAAAAGAAGTGAGCCAAAAGAGTGGACAAAGGTGGTGGCAGAGCCATTTGGACTATGTGAGTCCCCGTGTAAGTGTATGGACAAATTTTTGTATGTTTCTGTGAGTAAGTGGGCATGTGAGGTACTGACTGAGTGGGGACATGGAAGCAAATGGCCAGGGTTTGCCTGGTAAAGCGACTGGTGCTGCAGGTACTCTGCTTGGACCCTAGTACTTCCAAGGACACAGAAGCAGAGCACCATTTTTTTTTTTAAGCAGCAAAGATCTTCCTAAGAAGAAGCTACTGGGAGTGACTATCACCTCCATGTTCTGCCTCACCACTATAGTAACTGGCCAGACACTGGTAGCAAGGGCTGCTGAGGAAGTACAGTGATGGAGCCAGAGGCAGAATCCCACTGGAGAAGAAGATGAAACCAGCATCCTGCCACCATCTTTAAAACTGGGCAGGGAAGAGCTCCAACTTGTTCACCATGAAGTGACAGACCTGATCTCTGTGACTAGAGAATTAACTACTCAGGGGTTGATCATGACTCAGAGGGAATATCCAGAAAGCACATTTCTTCTTTAGTTTTTTGCTTTCTGTTTATGTGTGTATGTGAATTATTGAGTGTTCATCTTTTGGTTTTTTTTTGTTGATATTGTTGTTCTCTGTTTTTAGTTTAATGTGTGTGTGAATGTATGTGTGAGGGTTCGATTTGCAGTCCTCCTTTTTCTCCCTAAGTCTCACGCACCCTACCTCCTACACTCATTCAGTCGTGGGACAAAGAGTGTGACTAGAAAACGATGAAGAAGATCCCTGAAAAGATCAGCAGTCAGTCTGGGGCTGACCCGACTCTCTCCTTCTCAGCAATCCTCTGAAGATCAGGTCAGACCCACACTGCTAGGGCACTGCTGAGAGGAATGAACCCAGGTGGAACCTGGACATCAGACATGATAAGAGGACTTGACTCTAGGATAAACTTGACTGGGGTGACACCCCCCACCCCACCAGTACCTAAGAAGGAGACAATCCCACACCTTCCAACTAGAGGGGATCCCCCTGAACATACGAGAGTGAGAGGGGAAGACTGAAGCTCTGCCAACCCCCGCCACCCCCTCTTCCTACCCTGGGCAGAATGCTGAGAAAATTGTGAATGTGGCCACCGTTCAGCATGAGATAGTTGAGGGCTTACCTGTGAGCAGCTGAGAAGAACAATTACAGAACATGCCGCGAGGGCAGGTTATTTATTTATTTTATTTTTTTCCTTTTATTTTCTTTGTGTGCAAATGTGCATGTGAGGGTTCAATTTGCATTCCTCCCTGTCCTTTTTCATTTTCTTTCTTCTTTTTTCATTCTTTCTTCTTTTTTGTTTTCTGTTTATGTGTGTATGTGAATGAGTGTTCATCTTTCAGGTTTTTTTGTTCTCTTTTTTTTGGTTAATGTGTGTGTGAATGCACGTGTGAGGGTTACTTTTGCATTCTGCTTTTTTTCTCTTTTATTTTTTTCTTCCCCTTTTGTTTTGTGTTGGGTGTGTATGTTTGTGTATGTGTGTGTGTGTTTGGTTTTCATTATTTTTGTTTTTGTTTTACTTTGTTTTCCAATTTGTTTCAGTTTTTGTTTGTATGTGCATGTGTCCCTGTGTGTGGTTTAATTGTTTTCTGCTTTGGTGTTTCTGTGTGCGTGTTTTTTGTTTTTTTTTTTTTTGTCTGACCTATTTTATTCTAATTTTCTCTGTTCTCGTCATTGCTGTTACTTTATCTTGGACTCGAAGTGTACACATACATACCCATTGCACTGTCATATAGAGTTGTAGTGGCGAGTGGGTCTCAGGGAACCCATACCCCAGTCAGTGAACATTGCGATTTGCCAGTAGTTTCTAAATCCTAGCTCCCCATCCTCCACCTTACTCAACTCTCAAAACTACATCCCTACCAATCCTATTGAAAATATTCCAGGCAATTGAGAAAGACAGATTTCTCCCCAAACCATTGTATAAAACTAACATCACACTGATACCCAAACCGGGTAAATATCCAGCAAAGAAAGAGAACTACAGAACAATATCACTGATGAACATAGATGCAAAAATTCTCAACAAGATTCCAGCAAATCAGATCTAACAATGCATCTCAAAAATCATCTACCATGACCCAGTAGGCTTCATCCTGGGGATGCCGGGCTGGTTCTACATCTGTAGGACCATAAATGTAATAAAATACATCAATAGTTGTAAAAACAAGAACCACATGATTATATCATTAGATGCCAAAAAAGCCTGTGATCAAATCCAACATCCCTTCTTGGTAAAAACGCTTGAACATAGGCATAGAAGGAACGCACCTCAAAATATTAAGCACTATCTATGATAAACCCACAGTCAGCATATTTTTAAAAGACAAAAACTGGAAGCATTTCCCCTGAAAACGGGAGCAAGACAAGGTTGCCCCATCTAAACTCTCCTATTCAACATTGTGTTGGTAGTCCTAGCTAGAACAACTAGATAACAGAAGGAAATTAGGGGTATCCAAATATGAAAAGAGGAAGGTAATTTATCCCTCTTTGCTGACAATATGATCTTATACCTGAAAAATCCAAAAGAATCTGTCGAAAACCTCCTTGCACTGATAAAAAAATTTGGCAAAGTTTTGGGGTATGAAATAAATGTCCAAATGAGAGACATATTCATATACACCAACAACAAACAGGCAGATAACCAAATAAAAAGTACAATCCTACTCACAATACCCACCAAAAAAAAAAGAAATACTTCAGTATCTTTCTAACCAGAGAAGTGAAATAACTTTACAATGAAAACTACAAAATACCATTCAAAGAAATTCAAGAAGACACAAATTAATGGAAAAATATTCCCTGCTCATGGATAAGAAGAATCAACATTGTGAAGATGTCCATCCTACCAAAGGCAATCTACAGATTCAATGCGATATCCATTAAGTTACCAACATCAATCTTCCCAGAGCTTGAAATGACAATACAGAAATTCATATGGAAACATAAATGACCATGAATAGTCAAAACAATCCATAGCAAAAAAAAAAAAAAAAAAAAAAGTAGGAGGTATCACACTTCCAGACTTTAAACTTTACTATAAGCCTGCAATAATTAAAACAGTCTGGTATTAATAAAAGAACAGGCATATAGACTAATGAAACAGGATGGAGATTCTGGAAGCAAAACCTCAGTTACTCTGCCAACTCATTCGACAAAGCCTCCACCAACAACCACAGGGAAGAGGATAACCTATTCAGTAAACGATGTTGGGAAAACTGACTGACCACATGCAGAAGTTTGACACAGGACCCCTACCTATCACATACACAACAGTCAACTCTAAATGGATCAAAGACCTAAACATAAAACCTCTTAGAAAACACAGGCGATGTCCTTCTGGGAATTGGTGTAAGCAACCACTTTCTGATCAAAACCCCTTATGTCCATGCCATTAGAAACAAGATAGATAAGTGGGACCTCATAAGAAAAGTATCTGCAAAGCAAAGAAACCATCAAGAGAGTGGGGAGACAGCCCACAAAATGAGAAAAAATATTTGCCAACTGTATATCTGACAAAGGCCTAATATCCAGGATCTATAAAGAACTCAAACATACCAAAAGGAAAAAACAAACAGTTCCATTAAAAAGCAGGCAAAAGACATGAAAAGACACTTCTCAAAAGACGACTTACAGGAAGACACATGAAAAAGTGCTCAACCTCACTAATCATCAGAGAAATGCAAATCAAAACCACATTAACGTACCACCTAAACCCAGTAAAAATAGTCATCATTGATAAAACAAAACACAACAGATGCTGGGAAGGATGAGGAGAAAAGAAAATGTTTCTATATTGTTGATGAGAATGCAGACAAGTTCAACCTCTATGGAAAACAGTTTGGCAATTTCTAAAAGAAATAGAAATTGACCTTCCATATGATCTAGCAATCCTCCTACTGTGAACACACCTGGAGGAACACCAATCATTTTACAAACAAGACCAGAACACACATGTTTATTTCAGCACTATTCACAATAGTAAAAGCAAGGAATCAACCGTGCTGCCTATCGAAACGGGACTGGATAAAAAAATGTGGTACATATACACGATGAAATAAACACAACCATAAAGAGGGACAAATAGATGAATTTCAAAGCAACTTATATGAATTTAGTGTCCATAATGCTCACTAATCTACCAACAAAGAACTGAGTACCACGTATTCTCACTCATAAGTGGACCCTGAATATTTACCATAATATTATATAAAGCGATGGGCAGTAGAGGGATACTTCCTGGGGAGGGGTTGTGGACACAACATCAGTATGGGTGGGGACCAAAGGGAGGACTGAAGGGAGGCCCAATCTTTACCTGTACCATGGCCTCTTGTATACCTAATCCTGAATTGTACCCCACATCTTTAACACAAAATTAAAAAAAAAAAAAGAGAGCATTAGTAAACTCTGGGACAACTTTAAGCAAGCAAATGTATATGTATTTTAGTCACTGATTTAAAGGGGTGAAAGAAAAAAATACTTAAATATTAAATAATGGCCAATATATTCCAAACTTTATAAGATATATATTGATATATACACACACAGATCTGAGATATACAACATCTCCAGCACAGGTAACATAATGAAGCCTTCATCTAGGCACATCACAAGCACATTATTAACATCAATGAGAAGGAAATATATTTTTTAAAAAGTTAGCACAGAAAGATACAATATACAAAGAAGAATAAAAATAAGGTTGACAGTAGACTTGTTGAAAAGAAATAAAAGCAAGCTGTTAGACAATGGAAATACTAATACTGAAAAGTGAACCCCACACTGCCAACCAATAATTCTTCAGCCAGAAAAAATATTTTTTCAAAAATATAGGCTTTTAAAAACATTAAAAATAGCAAAGAACCCAAATGAATTAGTAAGCAGCTACACCCACTACAAGAATTTTAAAGAAAGTCCTTGAAGCTGAAGAAAAATTATACTAGGCCGAAACTTGATGTATACAAAGTAATGATGAGCTCCAAAATTGGTAACTATGTGGATAAATATAAAGATTCATTTTTTTATTTTTAAAATCTCTTCAAAAGTTAATTTGCTGTTTAAACAAAAGTAATAGCAATGTATCATGGGTTTTATAGCATACATAAAGGGAAATATGTGACAGCAATTGCATAAAGTTCCTGAGGCAAAAAAAGGTAGTGTACTGTTATAAAGTTCTACTATATGAGAGATGAGATAATACAATATCACTTGAAAGTAGACTGAAAAATTTTAAATATCAAACTATAAAATGTAAAGCAACATAAACAGTTATATCCCTATGGCATGTATCTAATAAGCAAACAAAGATATTAAAAAATATCAACATTCAGTTAGTCAAAATTGAGGTAGAATAAGGAAAAAAGCATAAAAAGAATAAATGGCACTAAAATGTCAGTATGATAGATTTCCAATTCAACCCTACTAATTGTCACTTTAAATGTAAAAGGTCTAACTTTCTAATTAATATAATAAGAAATAACAGCAAGATCTAACTATATCCTACTTATAAAAAACACTTTAAATATAAAGATACAAACATATTATAAACAAGACAATAGAAAAAGATATGCCAGACTGAGAAATATAATTAGTTAAAATAAAATTAGGAGACTTCATATTCAGTTCAAAGTTGTGGAGAGATGAAAGAGTGTCAATCTTACCTTTACAAGAAGGCAAAAGGCTGAACAAAATGCAAAATAACAATTCTTCCTGAAGCCACCAGAGAACAGAAACAGCAGAGCACACAAGTATTCCAAATCTGGAGAGACAAAGTCACCTAAAAAAAAAGAGACAGGACTCTAGCATTTGCTTCCTTGGAACAGATGAAGTAGAACATAATATAAGCTGGTAAGAAATTACAACTAAACCATTTTAAAGACTTCCTAAAAGTAAAGTGAAGCCAAGCGTTTTAAGGTTGAAAATTTTGATGGTCACAATATAGGTAGACTGGAGTAGGGCCTTACCTTCTGCAGGCTTTATCTCCACAAAGTCCATCAGCGGCTTGCAGAGATTTGAAAAACAATCTGAAGAGGCTTTTCTTGTGGTGGAAGAGAGGAACAACATTTGCTACTGCAGAAATTTTGCAGCTGAAGATTTGCCCCATTTTTCTACAGATTATAAGGTTTAATCTGTAAAGGAAAAAGCAATAAATGCTGTTGCCTGAGACTCTTAGGACACTCAAAGAAATCCTATGCAGCTGGGACAAAGAACAGAACAAAACCCAACTACAAAATACTTCCAATGTCTCTAGAGGAAGTGGCAAAAATACATCATAATTCATACTAGATCCAGTACTTGAGCTGCAAGAGGGCAAGTAGCACTTTTGAAATGCTACAATTCTCAGATGGATAGACACAGTTCCTGCCTTAAAACTGATGTTTAATCAGAGCATCAAAGAACGCCCCAAATTCCCTCCCCCTTCATTTCCACTATAGGCTAACTGGCACTGAATAAACATAATGAATACAGTTGGCAGAGCTGTAAGAGAAAGATTTTCTCTAGGCCACAACACAAAAAGGAAACCCAAAGCCAAGAGGGAGGGAGTATTGAGAAACAAATAACCCCCCTCGAATATAAAATAAATAAATAAGCAAACAACAGAAAAACCTTCTGGTATATTAACCCATACCTCCAAGCCAAGTTATTACTATAGGAATTTGAAGGCAATAAATAGTCATTGCAACAATGATGGCTGAATACAGCTTAACGACTGCCTGGATTATCATAAGCCCCCACATCAGAGGTCATAAAGAATAAAAGAAGTTCAATGTACAAGTAAAACAAAATATTTGCCTCACTTTCTACTGTCTTACCCAACATTTCAGGCTTCTGACAAAAATGATGCAGCACACTAAAGAGACAGGAAAAACAAATTATGAAGAGATAAAGCAATTATCACAACAAAACTCAGATGAGATAGATGTTAAAACAATCAAGCAATTTGTCCCAACTGACATTTGTAAAACATTCTAATCTACAAAAGCAAAATATACTGTTAGTCTACAAGATAGTGCTCAACATCAAGGAAAATAAATAATGAAACCATAATTTAATATCATTACACATTACCTGAGTGGTTAAATAGACTGAAATCTCCAAAACTTGGTGGGAATGTGGAGCGACTAAAACTCTCCTACTTGTACAATTATTTTGGAAAACATTCTGGCATTGATCATATAGCAAAACAAACATTGTATAATCCTATAATTTCCCACCCCCCAAATGAAAATATGTAGGCAGTGAGACATACTCAAATGTTCCTAAACAGCTTTATTTATTGTGGTTGAAAACTGGAAGCAGCTGAATCCACCATCAGGAGAATTTACTAAGAAATAATGCAATATTGCTGACCGATAAGAAGAGCTAATGCTATTTGACGTCATCTATTTCAAGTTCTGAAGTAGCAAAATAATCTATGGTCTAGAAATAACAGAAGAAGCATTGCCTCCTGTGAGGGACATGAGGATTGAGTGAAAAGGGGCATGACCAAATTTTCAGTGGTGACAATAGTACTCTATGGGTTAATTGTGGCTTGGTTTACAAGGATGTGTATATTCGTCAAAATTTAGGAAACATTAAAATTTGAGCAGTGTACGGAGTACAAACTTGACATCAAAATTAAAGAATTAACAATAAATATTGAATTTTATCTAATGATCTGCATGGAGAACTATTTAGAAGTGTTCTGATGTTTGTAATTTATTTTGAATATCATCAAAAATAAAATGGGTTAATGGATCATGGTATGGATAAAAGGATGGCTATCTGATGCGCAATAAAAGCTAAAATGTTCTTGGAATAATCTAGAGGAATGTTTATGAGTGTTCCCTATCATTGTTTTTCAATTGTGCAACATGTTTTCAAGTTTGGATATTGAAAACAAAGAAGAAAAGGAATATAAAGGCAGTTGATCACTGTCTCCAACTCGGCAAACCTTTAACTGAAACATGGAGAAAGGGAGAAAGCACACTTTTTAAAAGTGTTTATAGTTTTGACATTTACATGAGAATGAGTACTCTAATAACAGAAATGCAACTTAATTGTGGCTAAAGTAACAAGAGAACATTTTATTATCTGAGAGCGTAAGCAGAAAAGTCATAGATCCTGCCCAGATAAAATCCAAGGGGCAGGAAGAAACTAGCCAAATATTATAGGTTTAAGAGGACAGTTATGGGAGTAATAAAGTTACTTTAGCATTATGTTCTATTGTCTTTTTCTTTTTCTCCTAATAGTTCCACACAAACGATTTTCCTGGCAAGGCTAAATGTCTAGTTTAGATTAAACATTATATAGTTATAGTGCCTCCAAACTATGCAGAGTGTGATTTTTCACCAGTGGGATGAATTATTTGTTGGTGGTTAGAAGAATAGATATTGTAGCCAAACTGCCTAGCATATTACCACCAGCTCTGCATTTATTCTCTTCTGTCCAAAATTACTTAACCTCACTGAGCAAATTTTCCCAACTGTAAAATGGTGATAGTAAGAATATATATCACATGGAGTTATAGTTAATATTAGGTGAATTAATTACTAAAGCATTTAGGAGAGAACAATATAAATACTAAAAATTTTCTTTTTGAATATTGCTAGTCCTTTTATAAAGACATTTGTTATAATAGCCAAATGACTGTGTTTTACCTTTATAGTATTTAATAAACCTACCAACAACAAAAGTATAATCTAATCAGTCCCATCTACCTCTGTAAATTTTAAAAATATGTAAATTGAACAAAAAGATAAATGACTGATCATATGATAAAATAGCTTTTCTATAATTAAAAGAAATTTACAGATCTTTAAAATAAAAATATAAATTAAAAAAAGAGTGGAGCTGGGCTCAGTGGCTCAGCCTATAATCCCGCACATTTGGGAGGCTGAGGTGAGTGGATTGCCTGAGTCTGCGGGTTCGAGACCCGCCTGGGCACCTTGGCGAGACCTCATCTCTACAACAAATAATAAAAAAAAGAAATTTGCAAGTTTTCTCCAAAGTAATTTACAGTCTGGCCCTCATATTTTATCACATCAAGTGTCTTCAGCACTGGATTTTAGTTTTATTATACATACACACACACACACACACACACACACACACACACACACACACACACTGATGACTGGCATGCATTTCTTAGTGTTTACAATGTTTTGCACTTTTTATACTATATTAACATAGTCTTGATATACAGCATATGTAGACCTTTATGTGAATTCTCATTTGGCATTGGTAGTATTGTTGTGCTACATATTGGTAGAAAAATACACTCCAAATCACACATGCTCCATTAACTTAGCCAAAGACAGAAATTTAGAATTTATGTGGTGACTTCCCAGAGCAGGAGTTGATACATCATATGTTATCACAACTTTCTAGAACCCAATGCTCAGATTCTCTAACAGAAACTATGCAACTCTCCTTCTTACCACCCATATAAGTCAGGATCTTGCCTGTACTTAGAAGCTTATTTTTTCAGTGCTCTCCCTCATTTCAGAACTGCAACACTAACTGAGGATTTACATAGATAATTTATTCTATCTGCTTTATTAAAGAAAATACTTACAAACATTGGGCTTTCCACTTATTGAATATACCTCAATGATGGCATGACTTCTTTCTTATGAATGCTCAGGAGAGCAGCACTAGAGCCCAATTATTCTTAAGTGGTTACTCTTCCTCCTCACTTCTGACTTGCCAGAAATCTCACTTCTATGCAAACATCTAGAGTTGCAGACACTGGTTAAAACAAAACTCCCAGTGGTTTATATACTTCATGATGGTTGCAGTTATCTCAGGCTCTTTTTTCTCATAATCCAATTTAGACCATTAGCCATATGGAATGGTATGCAATGAGACACCTAAGCTCATATTTCTATACCAGGTCAAAATTTGCATTTTTATTTTTGTGTTTCAGTCTACTCACTATTTGATAATTATTTTTGCTGTTGTTTGTTTTAGTTATATTATATAAGTCCTAGTACACTGTGTATTCACCACAACACCCCAATTTTTATGACCAAAGATACTACTAAATCTTCTAATAAATTTTATTATGTAGATCACTTTGTGTCTGTGTGTGGAGGGGAGGGCTTTCAGGGGAATAAATAGAAATATGTCTTAATAAACCAAGAAATTTCAAAAAGTAAAACCAAAACTGGCTTAATTAGAATGGTTAATTGCATTTCTAAACTTTAGAAAATATTATTGTGATGTAACAGTAAGAAATATTTTGAACTCATGTTACAGTCATTTATAAATTTATTTATTATAATTTAGTTTTCTTCTCTATAAAAGAAAAACTCTCTTCAGTACATTTTTAAAGATAACATAACGCATAGACCTATTGACCAAAGGAGTTTCTCAATATCTTATAGCTATTATTAAGTATTCTGGATTTTTTCAATTTCAATTTTAAATCTCAACTCAATTCATAGCCAAACAATAAAGAATTTAAAACAGATTTAAAAATAAGTAGATGTGCTCATTATACATATGAATTGTGCCAAATTCGGGCAGGATAATTGACATGTAATGAAATTCATTTAAAGTTTAAAATAGTTTGATGAATTTAGAAGGTAGATATAATTATAACTGATATAATTTAAAAGTAATTTAGACAAAAACAGTATTTCAAGAATTGAATCATCCGGTAGTGTTTTAAGAAAAGAGTAGTCCTCAGAAGCAACCTAGATTATTCACACAATTCTTCATCTCAATAATAAAAAGACATCTGTTAAGTGTTTAAAAACAATAATACAGAACGTGGCACTATCTCACATCACAAATATAACAGTTTACGTAACAGGGCTATAAGGCACATTTGCCTTTATCCTGATAATAGACATTGAATCTTCAGGACATTACATGAGAAAGTTCAATCCATTTTCAATGAGATGTAATAAATAGTAATCTAGTTAAATCTTGGACAGACACTTGAAAGAATGTTCTGACTGAGATGATACAGAGACATGGAGACTTGGGTTCTAAATAAGAATACAGATTCTCATTCCTTAAAGATAAAAACAAGATAGCTATCTTCTTGGGATTTCTTGACTGCAGACCTAGGATTAAAACAGGGAGATGAATGAAGTAGGCATTAAAGTTTCATTCCAGAACTGTAACTCATTGAATTTCTTGAATTCACCATTTTCACCTTGTAACAGATTTCAGCAATGCAACAAAATTACCAGGCAACCCAATTTCTTAGGGTTGTAGCAATGTCACAAATAATTAAATCGAAACCAGGGTTTTGTCCTGGTTTCAATAAATTGGCCAGCTGGACCACCAGCAACATCTCCCTATGTAGTTATAGAGATCTTGCAGTGTGTTAATAAAAGCCTCAGGGAGGTCCCAGAAACTATTGGCCATTTTCTACAGAAAATACAGTTCTAGGAAAATTAAAAATGTTTATCTAGTATACCTGCCCCCCTCCAAAGAGTATAAGAGTATGTGGTATATGTATGTATAGGTGCACATGTGTTAATTAATCTAGAAAGTATTGAAAATTAATGAGACATTATAGTAAAATGGTTTACCCCACCTCCATCCATAGCACTGCCAATCCAACAACTCACAGATGTCAAAACTTAATACTCAAAGGAATAACACATTTGCAATTTAATTAAAGTACAAGCTGCTACATTTTATTTAGAAATTTCTTAGTAAAAAATTTTCCCCCAACACCTTTTAATCAAATCAACTTTTCTGATACCTGAAATTTCTCATATTTGACTTGCTAAGGCTGTTAACATTGGAATTAGTCTAACAAAGATAATAAGTGAGAACTTTAATAATAATGAAAATAAAATAATCTAAATTATGTATAATTAAATTCAATTAAATAATTAAGTATAATGCAAATAATGTTCTCTGACAATTTTGAAGAATTCAACTCCCTTAAAGTTAACAACTTAGCAAGACTGAAGAATAAAATTCTGTGCATTTTTTTCCTTTTTAATTCATGAGTTAAGATTATATTTTAGTTTATTCATTTAACAATTCAAATCAACAACACTGATGATTTTAATAGAATTGCTACAGAAAGTTAAATATATTTCCAGATTTATAAAAATATAATAATAATAAATATCAGGATCTAATAGTACTATTTCTTCTCAGTCTGTTAAAGAACAGAGAGCTCTAATTATACAATTCTCTCCCCAGGGAACCAATCCTTGACTATAAATTTCAACGGCAATTGTCTCACTTATCAGAACAGTTTGAAAATTGTGCTTATTCATTTTTAGGTCTTTTATTTTTTCAAATTTAAGCATGAGACCCCTTAAGGTTTTAATCAAAGTTAAATTGACATGCTACTAACGTTCAAACTAAAGTTTTAAAATATTTCCTTTACCCAAATATTTCTTGAGTGTGGATTTCCACTTGATATCTATATCAATTATAAATATTAACCATATAAAAACAATTATAAAGGCTAAGAAAAAGTCTCACTATAGATTGTTTCCATGGTATTTGTGACACTTTTCTCTGTAAAATATATATTTTTTAAGCAGAATTTCTTAAATCACAACATAATGTTATGTATGTAGAGATTTAAGAAAAGAAATAATATTTTACTGAAATATAGCCCTAGACGATTGACATAATCTTCTCAATAAGACATCAACAGGCATATATATAATATATATGTATAACACATATTATATATACATACATACATAAACAAAAAATATTAAGATATAAATATGTAAATACAAATTATTAATACAATGTTACTAATAGCTATCGCTTCTGGTTGAATGATATGACACATTTTGTTTTACTTCACCTTTTTATTTTTTTTTAATTTTTAAATTTTTTTTTTTTTGAGTTGGAGTCTCACTCTGTCGCCCAGACTGGAGTGCAGTGGCCACTCCCGGTCACCGCAGCCTCGACCTGCTGGGCTCCAGCGATCCTTCCTCCTCAGCCTTCCAAGTAGCCGGAATTACAGGTATGCGCTACCACGCCCGGCTAATTTTTTGATTTATTGTAGAGATGAGGTCTCGCTGCCCAGGCGGGTCTCGAACCCGCGGGCTCAGGCAATCCACTCACCTCAGCACCTTTTTATTTTTAAACCTTTTCTATAGTAAGCATGCATTACTTTTATAATCATTAGCATAAGCATTACTTTTTAAGATTTTTTTCATGATTTAATAGATATGCTTATATGTTTATAGAGTATAGACACTAATATGTCTGAGGCAATTTCAAAAATACAATATTTTATGCTTATTTAAACTGTACCCGTTCAGCTAATAGTATTGCAAAGAGCATTTTTTTCATAGCTACAATATACCCTATACAAAGTCAAATTCCCAACACTAATTCTTGCTAGTTTCTACTTAACCCTTATAGATTTAGAAACTGAATGTTATGTATAAATCTAACTTCTGTTTAATTTCTTATTTAATATCCTCTGCTATCATTTTTTTTACTTGATATAAGTTTGGGATAATTTTTGTTTCGATTACCTCACTGATATTCTTATTTTAACTTATCCTTATTTTTATTATTCCAGAGTGAGTTCTGAACAAATGTATGTAATATAATGTGATTTGGACAAAGGTAATTCCTGTAAGGCATGGAGATAACTCAAAGAAGAAGGGATTAAATCTGTGTATAAAGAAATGGAAGGAAAGTGATGCTATGCAAATTTCTTAATAGGAGATGATATCTGAGATTGGAAGACTATAGAGTTGCCCAGGACTAGAGAGCAGCAAAGCTATCGTGTTACTCGCTTTCTGCTTCTCTTTTACTCGCCTGTCTCGCAGTTTAAATAAACTATCATGTTTTGTATATTGTGCTGTCTAAATATGTTCTCCCTTATCATTATTGCTGGTGCTTCTAGTCCAACCTTCTCCATCTCTGGCCTAAAAGTCAGTATCTGACTCTCTGTCTAGTAACTCACCCGTCCTATCGTGTAAGAGTCAATTTCTAAATCAAACATACAACCACTACACAGCTTACTTATATAACTTAGAGGGCACGCTATTGTTTATGCAATAAACTCCAAAATGATTTCTATGTCCCCTAAAGGCTCTCAAACATGAATTCACACTTTTAACTTCTCTCTGGTAAAAAAAAACTGCTCCCTGTCCCCATTACACCACGACCCATAATATTCTCTATGATTCTCACAATGATTCCTACTTCTGGATTTCGATTGGTGTCTCTGCCCAGACTCATGCTTACCCTTTGTAAATAGGGCTGCCACATGGTTGCCACCTCTTCTAAGTTTCAGCTTGAATTCCATCTTACCTGCAAGGCTCACCTCAATAGTATAACATTCTTCCCCATCTTAATAGAAGTAACAGCTCTGTAATATGTATTTCATAGTTTTTCTTTCTTTTTTGGGGAGGGGGGGAGCTTCTATTATAATATTTGGAGCACTTTGTTTCAGTTTTTAAAAGGGGATATTTCTCCAGTATGATGTAATTCCATCATGGTGAGTATTATATTTTGTCCTTCTTTGTATCCTCAATATCTAGTGTGTAAAAGAAGGAATGAAAGGATAATTTAACATCTAAAGTTCCCCCCAAAAGTTGCTTTATTCTGTGTTATATCAAAGATTCAAAACTAAAATATTCATCTTTTATTTTGTAACACTTTTCTGGCAAGGTACTTCTCTCTTTGTAATTTCACATTGCAAGTGCACACAAACTTAAAAGAAGTTTAAAAAAAAAATACTGGTTTTTCCAGTAGTGCATGCTATTTCTTTCTCAATAAAATTTAACCTTCCAGCCGGGATCGGTGGCTCAGCCTGTAATCCCGCGCCTTTGGGAGGCTGAGGTGAGTGGATTGATTGCCTGAGCCCGCGGGTTCGAGACCCGCCTGGGCAGTGAGACCTCATCTCTACAATAAATCAAAAAATCAGCCAGGCGTGGTAGCGCATGCCTACAGTTCTGGCTACTCGGAAGGCTGAGGCGGAAGGATTGCCGGAGCCCAGCAGGTCCAGGCTGCGGTGGCCGGGAGCGGCCACTGCACTCCAGTCTGGGCGACAGAGTGAGACTCCGACTCAAAAAAAAAAAAAAAAAAAAATTTAACCTTCCCCTAGATAGATGATTTCTGAATATCTTTAAATAATATCCCATATATATAGAATACAATTATTAAAAAGTTTACTCTATTTAATTGGTAATTGTTAAGGCAGGCAGAGATGCAATTTAAATACTTCTCTTGCCCATAACACATGTCTAATAGTCCCTTTATTTTCAAAGCTAATACTTCCATCCTTCTGTAATAGGCAATACAACAAAAGAAAAATACAAAGTGCTTGAGTTTTATAAGTGAAAAATAATGTTTCTGCAGATTTGGAGAGTGCTTTGCAATTGCCTACTTTTATCTGGGGAATAATTTTTAAAAATGGAAGAGTTAAGTGTGATTATTTAGAGATGCTTGGTTTTAGCATTTAGAAATAAATTGAACTTATACATATTCTGAAAATGACTTTTTAAAAATCAAACTTGAACTCATTTTATTTTCTCTTTTCCATTATGTCAACAAGATAAAAGCTTCTTTCTCCCTCCCCTTTGAAACCAAGAAAGAATCCCACAAGTCTCCCAAGTGACAAGACTTTCATAAGGAATAAAAGTTGTTTGAGTTTTCTTTTCTTTTTTTGGAAATGAAGCATGCAAATGATAATTATTTTTTAAATTGGCATGGAAATTGCTAAAGTATTGTCTCACAATACTTATTTCAACAATGTCATAAAGGAAAAAAAAAAAAAATGTCCAATGGCCATGAAGTTACTCAGATGACTGGATAAGAGAATTTAGAAATAAACTAAGAAAAACTAGGCAGTAGTGTCAACAACATCAAGTGGTATGATGTAAGAAAAAATTGGCATCTATTTGTGTAAGGCAGTGGAATGTTTTTAGTCTGACTTACAAAATCTGTGCTATTCTTTAGATTAACAAAAGGATTAATTTTTCATGTTAAAAAATTGTTTAAAATGGAAAATGGAAACATCGATTTGTTGGTAATTTGTTTCTTTTGGCATGTTCTTAGACTCAAGCAAGGTAATGCAATATATTGTTTTTCCCTACTTTACTTATACCTGTTGATATCAGCAGAAATTTTGTTTATTTTGATTTTTCCCTCTTGCTTAAAATGTAGGCCAGAAGAATTCCCAGGTGCCTCAACACCTGCCATCTTTTTCTCCATTATTTTGTGACTTCCTGTCTATTACGTACACAGAATGATTACATGACTTTTATGACTCTCAACATGTACTTGCAGGCTGGCACCCACACCAATCACCAGGGAGTCTGCAAATGAAATGAATAGTTTATCTTACTTACTCTCTGCCCTGGTGAGTGGTTCTAGAGCCAAAATAAATGGAGTAAGTTTTTCTTTTTCTAGAGATATCTTACAGTACATAAATAAAGTGGTAACTAACAACAAAGCAACAAGAAAAATAAAACTGAAGATTTTTGAGCACTTCTCAAAGGTAGAAAATGAACTAATTTAAGTCTCAAAGCAGTCTGACAAGTTATCGTAGAAACGCCAGTGAAGCAATGTTTATTGTACTTATTCTCGATTACATTCCATTTTTTGTAAGAAGCAGGCCCATGTCCTAGGAGAACAAAGCTTGACACTTGGGTGTGGTAGCAATCAAGCTGAAGACTCAGCATGTTAAAATGCCAGAATACAGACAATGAAGAAAGAAAATGGATGTTCAAAGAACAGTAATTTGCTAGGCCTAATGCTCATCATGAGACAGGAAAAGAAATGATAGAAGAAACTAAAGAGTTAATAAAAAAAATCAAATTGTGAAGAATCGTATAGTATAAGTACTTCAGACATTATGCTTAGAAACTGTTGAAATTTTAAGTACAAAATACAGGTTCACATTTACGTTTTTGAGCCACCCCTTTGACTGCAGCGTGGAAAATGACTTGAATAGAAGAAAATTATTGGAGATCAGTTATCAAGGTGTTTCAGTTATCTATGATGACAATGTAGGGGCAGAGTTTCTCAACTTCAGCATTATTGACATGCTGAACTGGATAACTTTTGCTATGGGGACTGTTCATTGTCGGAGGTTTGGTAGCACCCATGGCTTCAACTCACTAGATGTCAATAAAACCCTCCTCACTGCCAATTTTGACAACCAAAATACGTCTCCAGCTATTGTGAAATATCTCCTGGAGAAAACTTACCTTAGTAACACTGATTTGAGGTAATGACAAAGGGAATGAAAAAATGTGGGGAACTGGGGTGGTATTTAAAAGTTACTATCAACAATAAGTTAATAATCTATTTAGAATGTAGGGTTTGAGGGATGTGGATAAGATCATTGGAACATGAATAAGAAAAGTTTCTTTAACTTTCTACTGAGAATAAGAAAGTTATTTAAATAGGGAAGTAATCAGATTCATGAGCCTCAAAAATTAATTGAAAAATACATATACATACACATATACATGAACTAGGATGTTACGGCATTGTGAAGAGGACCTCATATAAATACATGACAGGTAAAACAGAAGGAAAATTAAGAGGAAAGAATTTGATGACCTATTGAAGGAATGAATTAGACATACATTTCAAGGTGACTCCAACCTCTAACTTTGGACAAATGGATGTATTATGTCAACGTTAACTATTTTAGAGAATACCAAAAAGCAGCAGATTGGAATAGAGATCAGAAAATATTTATCTTAGTTACCCACCATAAACAATGGTCAGAAACACAATATAGTTTCACTTTTGGAGAGTACATGCAACTTTAGAAACAACTATGGAAAGTCAAAGAACAAAAAATATTTTTATTTTAAAAATATGTTTTATTTTTGATATTATGATACAATGTGTTTTTTTGTCCAGTTAGGTCCAATAAAGATAAGTAACCAAAAGAATGTCTGGATGGGTGGAGAGGAAAGACTCATCAAAGTTAGAACCAAGTGAAGCCATAAATTATTCTTGAGAGGGTGTTAGCAGAACCCATTATCATAAACTTACATAGAATGTTTTTGATATAATAAAATATTGCTATTTAAAGTCCTTATAAGACGCTTGATCTTCGCTTTTCCTGCTTTTAATAGTAGACACAAGACTTTGTAAAAACCTACTTTTTTTGGTCCAATTCTCTATTTTTTCCTCTATGCACAAAGTGGGAACCTAAGCTTTAAAAATCTAGTATTACTATTATTATTAAGTTGGCAAGAAGTGAGATTGCACCTTTTATGAAGCATGAGAAAATTAGAAGTTTTAAGATTTTGTTCTTTAAAAAAGCAATGTTGGCAAATGTTATTTAATCTCAAAGGTCACTTTCATATCCAGTCTAAATTTTTAAAATGATGATTAGAATAAAATAAAAGAGATTTGAAAATATAGGTGTTATTATTTAAACAATTGAAAATAAAATTTTAGCTTAAATTTTAGCATTAATATTCATTGTCTAATTGCAT
This sequence comes from Carlito syrichta, assembly GCF_000164805.1. Lineage (NCBI taxonomy): Eukaryota > Metazoa > Chordata > Mammalia > Primates > Tarsiidae > Carlito > Carlito syrichta. The sequence goes on from NW_007257567.1 coordinate 144,755, forward strand.
ATTGCAGCTTATTGTCACACTTCTAATAATGTTTTAGAAATTACGCATTCAGTATTTTATGTTTAAGATGTATGTTCAACATAAAATAAGAAAAATTATCCAGTATTAATTATGGCTAAAATTTTGTTAAAAAGCTTTCATATTTTTACTGATCGCTAAGTATTTTTAAAACTTGGATCAAACATAGTTTTTGAACTTTATTACCCCATTATATTTCCACTAAGGAGATTGACATCATTATTCTAAATTAGCAAATTTTATTTCACAGTTTGTATGCTGAAATTTAATCCATTCCTTAAGGTTGACATGTAGAAAGTTGTGTCTAATATTTAGACGTTACAAAATAAAGCATTATGACCATTTTGTAATTGTGGTTCATTTTTTCAACTCTTCTTATATTAAATTACGGAAAGGAAATTCCCAAATTAAAAGGTATTTAGAATATTTTGAAGATATTTTTAAATATTGGAGAAGTGTGTCAATTTGGTTGCTAAACTTACTGTGTTTGACTTTGCCCATCTTTCTGCAACTTTCACAACACCAGCTTGTTTTCAATTTTCAAATGGTGGAAACAATATTGACACTACTCTGAATCCATTATGAGTCGGCATATATTATATGCCACAGCTAGCAAACAAAATGAAATAAAACAATTTGCACTGAAATAAACTACAAATAATTGGGTAGGCATGTACTATATGCCACAGCCAGCAAGCACAATGAAATAAAACAATTTGCACTGAAATAAACTATAAATTGTAGGCTCCAAACTTAATAAAATTCCAGGCATTTTCCATAAATTGCTAGTTTTCTAATGGAACAACTCTATTTTTAAGTTTTTCTCAGCTTTTCTTTCTGAAGATATAATATGACATTTGTTATAATAATGAATGAAAAGAATTGTTTATTTACAATAGAAAGGCTAACTGCAAACTCTGTATATTTCGTAATTTGCCTGTTATTTTTTCATTTCAGTGACTGTTTTTATTTTTGTTTTTGTTTTTAATTTGATGAGCAGTGCTTTTAAAGCCGCGTCTTTTTTCACCTCTTTTGAATCACACTTTAGTAAATGTTCTTCTCTGTATCTTTGTTTTACAGATGTTGCCAATCTAATAAGTTAAAGAAAGTTTTTTTTCTATCTTAAAACAGTTATATATTTAACTACTAGGTATTTCAACAGACTTTTATATATTACTACTTCATTTGTATTTCTTCTTTGGCAAAGTATATGTCCTATCTTTGGCAAAGTATATGTCCTATCTTGCTATTTTAAATAGCAGCGTTTTTTTCATTGCTAATATGGGTTTCTCATTCATTAAAAGTATTGTTATTTGCCACATATGACACTAATTACATCTGCATTGTATTGTTTTTTGGCAAGTCCTTTAAAATTATTTGCAGTTCAATCTATCATTGCACATTCTTGAGTTATATTTTCTTGCTTTAGAAAGTCATTTTAATTCTAAAGTTAAAACTTTTTTTTCAAATTTCTAGCACAGTTATATTTTTAAAAAATATTTTAATGATTAATTTATTTGGATTTTAGCATAAGGAGAAATTTTCTCAAATATCAGCATTGTCTATTACTAGTTCAAAGTTAAAACAAGTTCAGTGGTGTCTGAATTACACTTTCTCACCTTTAAAAGTAGGTTGATAGTATTGAGTTTGTTCAGTGTTTGTAAGTATTAAATTAGATTATGTACATAAATGGTTTAGCAGACTTCTTACTAATAGTAAATAATAAATGATAAAGAGGAGAATTTATGGATTCATACATAATAAGATATTTTGATCTATTTTTTAGCAAAGACGTATTTACCATAGAAGTTTAATTCTTTGGACATTCAAGAAGTAGTTAATATCAAAATTCAAATGAGTATATGCTTGAAACTAATTTTATTTAAATGTTTTCAGTTGTATTTAAAACATAATGAAAAGCTAAGCAGTAGTCACGAATACTGGACAAACAGATAATGTTCTTGTGGGTGGATGCTATTTTGGTCTTTGGAGTTTTAATTTATGTCCTGCCACTATTTAATGGAATGGTGCAATAAATAATGAATGATTAACAGTGATGACAGATCAACAAGCCAAGATAAACATAAAAATGATACAAGACAGAATGTTCCAGTTCAATATCCTTCAAGTAGTTTCAGATTTAGACTACTTCTAGGCATCCAGGCATCAGAGCTATCACTAGGAATATCTAAATTGCTTTCTCATGGGTTGCACAAAGCACTCTCTTTACTTTATCTACTCATTTTAGATGGCACCTCATTGAATTTCCCCTAGCCAATTTACTTTCTGCAAAGCTCACATTTCTCTTACAATAGAGAAATTTCTTTAGCTCTACTTTTTAAACTTTAGCTGAATAGCATGGGGGCTTTCTTTAAGTTTCAGGGTCAGCAGAACAGCACAAATTTAACATTTATGTGTTCCATTTTTACTAAATAGCAGAGGAGAAAGGTTATACCAAGGGCAAAGTGGGTATTCATTTTCTCTACCATTTATACAGTTATTTGACTGCATCCCCAAAGAAAATTACTATATTTTGATCAAAACTAATTAACAGCTTAATTTACATAAAATCATAGCATGAGTTACTTGTATACTGCAGAAGAACAAAGTTAAATAAAATTAAGCCATGGGAGTTTAAAGTACTCATCTGACACTTAAAATATCCAGACTATGATAAAAGTAACATGAGACAAAATTCTAATTTATCAGAAGAAATACAAGTATGCATATGTAGTTTTTCAAAAAATAGAAAAAGAGAGAATAGTTAAAAAATAAATAAAAATATCACCATCCAAAGATCAAATGATAGAATAATATTCTGGTAAATCTTCTTCCAGACTTTTTCAACACAGACATTCATGTACACACATACACAAATACACATGCGTGGTTTGTTCCACTAATTTATGGTTTTATAATCTTCTAACATTAAATTATTAATATATTTTTGTCATTTTTATTTAATAAAAATTTATTTAGCAGACACTATATTCTACAACAGTATGCTACTTGTAGTCTAAACAAAAAACATTAAACAATCAGTGCTGTTTCCTTGTGGAGCTTGCATTTTGATAGAGAAGACAGCAAGTGTACATATAACTAAAAGAGATATTTATGTTTGTTGATATAAAATGAACATAATTATAAATAATGAAAAAACTATGAATAAAAGATGATAATCAAGAACTAAAATAAGGTAGTTAAAATGGTGTTCTACAGGTGACTTTTACGCTAGGATTTGGGTATCACAAAGGAGCATTGTAATAATAAGGAAAAAGTCATGAAAAAACCTAGTTGGCAAAAGTTTTCTTTTGGAGAAACAATCTAAAAATGCCAATTCCAGTGTCTCTTGAAAAAGGAGGAGAAATAAGAGGTTGAAGAGACAGGCAGAAATGAAATCAGTCAGGGTTTCATTTTTTAGCATTTTAATAAGATTGAAGTACTTGAATTTGGGATAACTTTGGACTCTGGTCAACAAGGGCTACTTCTGTTTCTGATATATCCCTTAAAAGGCCTATCATTCATTTTCACTCATGAATTCAGTTTTTATATAAAAAGTTCTACTACTTTAAGAATACCATGCTATGAGGAAGCTCAAACTAACCACATAGAGAGGTCATTGAGAGGGATACTGAAACTGGCCATGAGAGTGAAGTCATCTAGAATATTCCAGTCCAGCGTAGCCACCAACTTAATGCAGTATACTGAGGGGCTTCAGTGGATAACAAACTAAACACAACCGTCCAGTCAATCTCTGCTCAAATTCCTGACAAACCGATTATGAAAAATAATAAAACCACTGTTTTATACATCAAAATTTTGGATTATTTAGTTACATAGCATTAACTAAAAGAAACAATAAACGTGATATAATATAGAATTAAATAAAGTGACATAATGTAATAGAATATAATTTTTGGTAGTGAGATGAATTGTCCACCTTTTCTAAGCAAATATTTTTTAGGGCATCTCTCAGGTTATTAACATAATATCGATTCATAAAATGACCATTAAATCAAAACATGACCATTAAATCATAAAATGACCATTACATGAGTGCAATTTTTAATGATGCAGCCTTGTTCCCACTGACGAAAGAATAAATATTGTTGAAAATTTTTTGTTAATAGTTCTCTACAATTAATATCTCTAGGTGTATTTTAACATTCACTATTATGATGTCAAACTGAAAATTTTAGGAAAATTTTGAAGATTTTGAGAAATTGTCCTTGTTAGCTCTATAAAGTAAAATTAAATAAGTATGTCTTTGAAATGCAGTGCAGTATTTTTAATATTATACTCTCAGTTGGAATATAGCCTGTTATTCATTTTATCTAATATTGTTATTTGTGAATATCTCTATTATTCATAGTACCTTGTAACAGTATATTTAAACTTTTTTTCAAATTGTCTGTGTTCTCCTAAGGACCGTCTTTTAGATACTCATTTCACAAAACACAACAAGCAATAACAAAAAATGTAACATAATATATTTGGGTTTTTGTATGCTTCTTTTTGTAAATTTTTCTTTTTGGGGGGATTACTGATAAAAGTTATACGTGTCCTGAATTTACATTATTAATAAATTGTATTAAACAATGTTATTAAATATACAAGTCTTTTTGCTAGTCAACAGATTTATTTAATATAAGAAATGAAAATCCAAAATAATTTGAAGTTTTGTAATTTTAGAAAAAATTATCAAAAATAAATTGAAGTCCAAATTATTATTGTTAAGATGAAGCATAACTATGGAATTTATAGAACCAAGACAAATTTTTTAATTGAAATTTTTTGCAGTAGGGATAAAATTACTTTCCACTTAACATATTTTGTATTAATACTTTACTTGGATAACTACGTACTTTATTAGTTTCATTTTAATATCTACCACTCACTACTATTTTTACTCAGTCCTATCTGATACTACTCTAGGTGTTATCAAGAATATATTATGCTTTCCTCCTTTGTGCCTCCAAGGTTAAGCTTTACTAATATACCAGTAATTCAAAATGCTAATTTCTTATAAGTGTATGCAAATGGTCCACAAATCCTTGAGCTGACAAGTTTTCCCATCACTATAAATTCTTGAAATTGTCCAGGTGTGGTGGCTCATACCTGTAATCCCAGCAGTTTGGGAGGTGGAGGTCAGAGGATTACCTGAGTCCAAGGGTTTGAGACCAGCCTGGAAAACTGGGCAAGACCTTGTTTTCTACAATTAAAAAAAAAAAAAAATAGCTGGACATGGAGGCTCAACCCTGTGGTTCCAGCTATAGTTGGAAGGCTGAAGTGTAAGGATCACCTGAGCCCAGCAGGTCGAGGCTGAGGTGGCCATGAGCCTACCACTGCACTCTAACCTGGGTGACAGAGTGAGACTCTGACACAAAAAACCCTGCAAAAAGTGAAAAACAAAAACCTTAGAGTGCTTAAAAAAATCTCTCTATGCAAGCTTCCTTTTCCAGGAGTAAAAACCCCTTCTGTGATTCTATTTATCTCCCCAACATGTGGAATCTATACCCAGGTGATCCTCAAATATTTGATGAAGGGCCATCTTTACAACAGATCCTTTATTTGTTTTATGGAAAGTTATTCTGTTTATCATGCACAGTTCTGTCATAGCAATATAATTGTGTTCTTAGGAAATTCTGCTATCATAAGATGACTTATCAATAAAAGAAGACTGAGAGATAGATGCTTTCTTAAATGCAATAACAAAATTAATTTTTCTTCAATTTTTTTCAATTTTCCATTAACATGAATTTAAAGTAGTTAAAAAGTGAGTTTAAAGTGAGTAGCAATGCAACTTAAATTTACCCATCAAATAAGTTGACCTAGTTTTGCCTAAGATAAATGGCGTTTATTTTTCTATCAACAGTAGCATTATTTTAATGTATATATTGTCTTACACTATTTGTATTACCTTTTGTGCTATTTTCATATGAAAAAATGAAACTACTCAGAGGTTGTGTTGCTGCCAACAACTTAATTTTTTTCTCCACATACCTAGAATTAATTTCATTCAATATTACATGTAATGTAGAAATGTTCTAAGAGTAGTGTTAATGTACAACTCAATTCATCCTGTGGAAACTTAGCAACAAAAAATTTCTTACGCTACCTGGCAATGTAGTCTATTATTTCTATTGCCATGTGATGCTACAGGCATGTGGCAGACCAACACTACAGTGACCCCCAGTGATGTCTTTCTACTACTAGTGTCTATGCTTTTGTGTCATCCTTACCGCTTGGTTGAGTTTGAGACCTATGACATGCTACCAAGGAATAGAAAATGGTAATGGGGAGGACTATCTCTCTCATGAATAGGTTACGTTTTATGACAAAGATAATTGGACGTGATGCTCCTGATGTTGTCATGGTATATGGATCTCTGACCCTAGATTTTCCCTTTCTCTCTGCTGGCCTTGAAGAAGCAAGCAGCTATGTTCTGAATTGCCTAGGAAGAGGCCTCCACAGCAGATAACTGTAGGCCCCAGCCTTAAAGTCATAATAAAATAAATTCTGCTATTAGTAACAATCTGAATGGAACATGATTCTTCTCCAGTGGATCAGCCTGGCTAACATAGTGATTGTGAGAGCCTGAACAAAGTATGCAGCTAATTCGTGCCCAAGCTCCTAAACCATGGAAACCACAAGATGGTAAATATATTGTTTTAAACCACTAAATGGTAGGCAATTTGTTATGCACAAGTACAAATCTTACACCTGGATTGTTTAGACCAGTGCTATTGGATAGAAATAAAATCTGAACTTCTTATGATATTTTAAATTTCTAATAACCACATTTAAAAACGGTAAAAAGAAAGATAAAAAACTAATTTTGTGATGTTTTATTTATATATTATCACTATATTTATTATATGCATATATTGTATGAAAACAATGTTTAAAACATACATTTATATCTGCATTATATATTGTTTGCCTATATTATTACACTTAATATTATTTATATAGCATACATGAATTTATACTTAATTTTTATCAATATAGTCAAAGCAATATTATCTCAATAAGTAATCAAAATAAAAACATTGATAAAATATGTTGAAATATTTTGCATTTTTATGCTAAATCTTGTGTGCATTTAAACGCAGTACATGTCTATTCAGATGCTAGATTTGTACCAGAAATACACAATTTGTATTTAAATTTTACAAGATTTACAGTGGAAAAAAATAAACTCACATAATCGAGTTGTTCCATATATACACAAAAGCTTTACCAATACAGGCAAGTTTTAAATTTAAATTTTATTATAATCATGCAAAATTATAAGTTCTGCTCTTTACACATTGGCAAAAATATTAGTACTTAATAGCTACATGCAGCAAGTGGCTACTGGATATTGCATTGAATAAGGCAAGTTTTGACCTTAAAATTCACGCTCTCATCTTCTTAGCCCCATGTTTGTATTTTACAACTGAATTAATTTTTCTAATCTTCAAAAAACATAGGAATCATAAGGGGTACTTATTTTATAAATGCATTTTTCCCTGGAGACCATCCCACCTTCTTCATTCGGATTCAATGGATTGGTCCTTGGATTAGGTAATTAAGAGTCAGGTGATCCACAAAATCGAAATTCGAGAAAGGAATAGAGATGGAAATTTAGCAAGGTCAGGAGGAGGTGGGAACTGGTGACTGATCTAAATGCCTCAAATTATCTGTGTAAAGGATACCCCAAACTCTACTGACTAAAAATAAAATATTGGCCGTAAGATCATACTCCTAGGAAATAAGAGAAAAACGAAAGAAATAAATCTCATGAAGGAGACCAAGACCACATCTTGCGCAAAAAAACAGCATTGTCCTTTCACTTGACCCATTCCAAATGGAAATATATTAGAAAAGAGGAGCCTTGAGCTCCACCTAGTGTCTGGAGTGTGTTGCTACCTATTCTTTCGTGCTTTTCTTCCTATTTCAGAAGCTTCATTATTTCATTTTGAAGTTACTATTCCTCAGATTGTCCCTTAAATGTAGACATAGAGCAGAGCTTTATCCTAAGCCTATGTTCTTCTTGATTTATATCTAAATCCTAGGAACCACCTTTACATCCAAAACTTCAGCTACCAATAATATGCTGGTAATTTCTAAAATTTTATTTCTCTGAAGTCACATTTCTCAATTACATTATTTTCATCGTTATTTGTTCCTGATGATTTCTCCACTTCATTTTCTACTGCAGTCATTAAAGCCTAGATTTTATTTTCTTAATATCTCTTTAACAATTCTCTTCTTTTTCTATTTACCGTTATTGTCATTCACACATGACATGACTACTTTATAAACATTCTGTGGTAATTCCTGCTAGTTAATTTCAATTATTCTGTTATCTTTAGTTGTTGCTCAATATATTTCCCTTGCATTTGCCTGAGTAAAGTATGCAAAATGCAATGTTGACCTTTATTATGCTTCAGTATAAAATGACACTTCATAGTTTTCTGGAAAATTTTAATCTCCTTAGTGTAATATACAGAATCAGTTATTGTATAAAATTCAGAAATTTTTGGTATTTTTTTATGCCTCGTACAGTGCCTGCTACATATATAAGTTCAATAAATATTGAAGAGCCTTTGGTTTATTTTTGAGACCCAGAAAACATATATTTTCACACTTTCTCACTTCACTTTTGTTGGCGTCTCAGGGGGCACACCTTATCAACAAGCATAATGAACCCTGAATTATACCCCACATATTTAAAATAAAAATATTCAATGTATCCAAATTTTACTTGAAAATGGCAAATATCTTGTGTATTTTAACTTTTATGGCATTTGCTTTTGGAGATTTGATCAAGAATTGGTGCCTACTCTAACGTGCATGTGTTTCCTACATTTTCTTCTAGGATTCTTATAGCTTGAGGTTTTACAATGAGGTCTTTGATCCCTTTAGAGTTGATTTTTGTATATGGTATGTATAAGGAGGGAGACTGTTTCATTGTTCTGTATGTGGTCAGTCAGTTTTCGCAGCACCATTTGCTAAAAATGGTTTCCTTTCTCAGTGGTCATTATTGGTGACTTTGTCAAAAATTAACTTACTGAGAGATTGGGTTTTCACTTCTGAAATTTCTGTCCTTTTCTATTGGTCTATGTGTGTATTATTGTACCAGTACCAGGCAGTTTTGATTACTGTAGCCTTGTAGTAAAGTTTATAGTCTGGAAGTGTGATACGTTCCACTTTGTTTCTTTTGCTGAGAATTTTTTTGACTATCTGTGTTCTTTTTTGTTTTCATATGAATTTCTGTATTGTCATTTCTAGGTCTGAGGAAAATGATGTTGGTAATTTGATTGACATTGCATTGAATCTGTAGACTGCCTTAGGTAGGATGGACATCTTGAAAATATTGATTCCTCCAGTTAATGACTATGGAATGTTTTTACATTTTTTGTTTCTTACTTGATTTCTTTGAGCAGCATTTTGTAGTTCTCATCGTAAATCACTTCTCTGGATAGGTAGATGCCAAGATATTTCATTTGTTGTGTGGCTACTGTGAATGGGATTTGTTGTGTGGCTAATATGAATGAGATTTTTATTTAGTACTTTGCTTGATGCTAGTTCATAAAAATGCAACATTAAAAGGAAAAGCTTTTGCACAGCAAAAGAAATCATCAAAACAATGGGGAAAAAACCCACAGAATGGGTAAAAAAAAAAATTCCTAATTAATTATGTATCTGACAAAGACCTAACATCCAGGATCTACAAGGTACTCAAATGAGCTGAAAGGAAATAAAACAAACAATCCTATTAAAAAGTGGGCAAAAGGCATGAATCAACACTTTTCAAAAGAAGATATGCTACCAGCCCCCCCCCAAAAAAAAGGAAAAATATTCAGCTTCAGTGATCATCAGTGATATGCAAATCAAAACCCCAATGAGATATCAGTTAACTCTGGAAAGGATAGAACAATTAATAAATCAGAAAACAATAGATACTGTCAAGGGTGTGGCAAAAGTGGAATACTTCTACACTGTTTGTGGGAGTGCAGGCTAGTTCAGCCTCTACTGAAAGCAGTATGGTGATTCCTAAAAGTACCAAAAATTGACCTTACATAACAATCCGGCGATACTTCTGGGAATATACCCTGAGGAACATAAATAGTTCTACTAAAAAGACACCTGTACATGCATGTTTATATCTGCATTATTCACAATAGCAAAAACATGAAACTAACCCAACTGCCCATCAAAAGTGGATGAGATTAAGAAAATGGGGTACATATACACGATGGAGTATTATGCAGCCATAAGGCAAAAAGAATTCAACTTTGTAGCAAATGAGATAGAGTTGAAGATCATCATACTTATCAGTCTATCACAGAATTAAAGAACTGGATATCGAATGTACTCACTAATAAGTGGGACCTGAATATTAATCACATTAGCACAAGGGAGGGATCTGAAGTCGCTGGACACTGCCAGGGTAGAGGGGTGCACATGGCATCACAAAGCATACCTAGTCCTAAACCAAGGCAAGTGAGGGCCAGTTGAAGGTTCAAATTTCACCTGCAGGCAGCCTGCTTGTGTAGCTAATCCTGACTGGTACCCCCATATCTATAATAAAACAAATAAAATATATTTTAAAATCTTACAGTACAAAAAAAATGGTAAATATCTGTTTCTACTCCCTAGATACAATAATTTACAAATATGTAATATGATACAAATAAAATTGTGCTACTACCCAGATTTAATAAGACTAATATAATTTTGGTTTTAGTAGCAGATCAAAAATAATAACTTTTTTTTTACTCTATAGGAAATCCAACATAACATAGTGATCAGAATACTGGTATGGGAGTAGAAAACTCAAATTTTGGTCATAATGTTGCCAGTACATAGCACTATAACTTTTATCAGATCAAACTAACCTCTGTAAGTTTCAGTTCATGACTTTTTTTTCTGTAAAACAAGTTAACTGAATTAGATAATGCTTATGTTTCTTTCTATTTTATTATATCTATGTCAGCACTACTAAATAAAATGATACCCTCTGCCCTTAGAAGACTTTATTAATTCCCCTCTTAAATAGATCAGTAATTTCACGGAATTCTTTATCAAATATTTTCCATATGTTAAACCCCAAATTATTTTATTTTCTTAATATTAGGTAGAGATAAAGTAATGTGCACAGATAAAAGTAGACTGATAAATTGTGCTCGTCCATTGTGAATAAAAATATGAGCCACAACAAATAACATCCAAGGAATTTAGTAATCCTCAGTCATCGTGCCCTTTCAGATAGCATCATTAAAAATGTTATTACCCACTTTGCCAGCTCAAACAAAAAAGTTATCTCTTAACAGGATAATAAAATATTAAATCATTGATATCTTGTTATTGTTTTTCATAAAATAGAAATTTATATATTTCTTAAAGATTCTTAATTCATTGTGAAATTTATTACTGATCAAAATAATTATCACCTAGAATCTGGATATTCTTATCATTTCCAAGGCAATACATTTTAATACAATTTTTCAAGTGTTCTAAATAATACCACAAAGCAGAAGAAAATTCACATTGCAGTTCTTTTTGTTACATATCTCCTCTAGAAAATATAAAACAGTACATTTCATTCAAAATTACAGAATCTGTGCAACAAATTAGAGATGAGACTTTCTTGTAAAAATACAATGATCCATTTCAACATTTTCAATTTAGTAAGTAAGGGTATAATAATCGGTAATGAGATTCCATTTTGTTATTTTCTATCTTTATTGTAAAAAGGAACTCTCTAGAAATGAATGTGTTTCTAATAAAATAGAAAGAATTTGAAGGTGTTGCTGGAAGTAGAACTGATTATAAAATTTCTATATTAGACTTTTTTGTTACAGTAATTTAATCAGCTAATGAAGTACATCTTAATTGCTATATTTTGGAATTTTAAATTTCAGCAAGAAAGAAAAAATTAAAATGAAAACTCTCATTCAGCAAGAAAAACGAGGGAAGTACTTGTTACACAAAGTTAAGAAATAAATAAGTTGTATTAAAACATGTGCAATATAAATGTTTCAGAGTTAGTCAATACACTTTTCAGGAATTTTACTCTATTCAGTCTCAGGGAATTTTTAAATATCAGGGAGACAACTTCTTAGTATATAAAAATATCCGGTTTTTATTCTTCTCCCTTGCTTTTACTTGTTTTATTTTTTATTTTTTGTATGTCCCCAATGAAAAATGAACATTGCATAAGAGTAAAAAGGAAGTACAATGTGCAATGATATTCAACAGTCATGTGACCTTACTTTCCCAAATTTCATTTGACCAATCTCTTATCTGAATTAGTCATTTTTGCTACTTTAGATATAAAAGGAAAAGTTTAGGTCTATGAAATCTGGCTACTCCTTTGCCACATCATTATTTTATAGGGAGTGTGATGTAGGGAAAATAATGAGACTTTGAAATTAGAAGAACTGCACTTTAAAATTCCAGAGGCTCAAATGCTGAAGAGAATAAAACAGAAGGAATTTTGAAACTCATATAGTGTAAATTTCTGAAGCATTTGTCCGAATGCTGTAAGCTGTCCACAGACAACTCTTGATTTATACTGAAGTTAGAGAATGTATCTTCCTTCCCCAAAGGATCGTATTTTTATTTCCTTCTTGTAGTTCTGCTGTTCTCATTAGGTCTTTGAATACCAGAAGAAAAGAATGAAATAATGCTAAACTTTTTATACCATTTGGATAAAAGTGAGACAATAAATAAAAAAGGAAACTCTTGCATATTCATACATTTGTTTTCTTCATTATAATTAGTACTGGGAAATAAAATATCATATGTATAATGTTTGCTTCTATAGTAAATTATTTCTTGAAAATGAAGCACAGTTAATCTTTGTCATGGAGTGTTTATAGTTACTTGATAATCTTCTAAATTTTATGATTAAAGGTAAACAATATTATGTCTTTAAAATATTTAATAATCAAAAGTTTATGTTCTTTAGTCTTATTTTAATATTCATTTTACATATTGAAGTTTTATTAAGTTTTATAAAGGATACATTTATTTACTTTATTTTTTCAGAAACAGAATCACAAGTAAACTCACAAATGTATTTAATAACATACATTATGCCTTATGATTCTTCTACATGTACTTAAAATCCCAAAGTATTACTGGATTTAAAAAAATAATATAGGTCTCTCCAAACTCACCATGTTTTATTTATCAACTTTTTGCTATAAGCAAAAAAGTTCTCACAAAATAATAAATAAACTTATAGTGAGATTGATACTCCTCCTTTTTAATTCATAAACCAAAAAGCTCTCATAAAAATAATGAATACTTCCAGCTGGGTCACAGAACCAGGTTGAATATAAATGGTTTGATTATAGGAAGTATTGAATTTATGATATAATTATAGATTAAGCAATAGACAATCAGATTAAGAGATAGCAGGAGATGGACAATCTTTAAATGGCTAGACACCTATATGCCATACACTATGTCCACTAGGTCGGGTGTTAAGGATACAGAGATATGTGTGTCAGAGAACAATATGATAATGTCTTAAAAAGAATCTATTGGTGATGAAACAGAAAATATGACAAATGCTATGTTAGTATAGGATGCAACTGGATTTATACGTCTATATAAATTGCATAGAAAGTCTAAAATTTTTCTTCTAGTATTTGAAAGACTATGGAAAACAGCAGAATTACAAGATGGGGAAAAAGTATCTTTTTTTTTTTTTTTCCACTGATCCTTTAGGGAAGAAAGAGGCATTCTCTAGCTTCAGTATAAATAAACAGCAGCATATAGTATATGGTGAATATATAGTAGTGGCATTCCAAGTTTGAGTGTCCAAGGAAAATTTTAGAAAGAAAGAAACATTTAAAGTGAAACCCGAAACTTAAGAGATGGTCAGAGGAAGGTGAAAGAAGAAAGGGGAAAATAATCCAGGTAAAATTAATAGCTGAAGCAGAGCACAACATAAGCAATTAGCTGTAAAAAATAATGGGAATCTAGAATACAAATAGAAGAGACTGTTGAAAGATAAAGAGGTTTCAGGTAGGTATTTATGAAGGGCTTTGAATATTAGTTTAAGAAACCTGAGCCGGGCTCGGTGGCTCAGCCTGTAATCCCGCGCCTTTGGGAGGCTAGGTGAGTGAATTGACTGAGCCCGTGGGTTCGAGACCCACCTGGGCAGCGAGACCTCATCTCTACAATAAATCAAAAAATCAGCCGGGCGTGGTAGCGCATGCCTGTAATTCCAGCTACTTGGAAGGCTGAGGC